>NW_028155559.1:665000-937500 GCF_963454915.1 Gymnoscopelus microlampas
CACTTTGGGTTGGCCTAGTGCTTCGTATGTCAGCATCTGAGGTGGGCGTCGCTGTCTCTGAGGGTAACCTTGTTCCACTGGTGGTGGTCCTCTCTCAGCATCCTCTTCCTCAGCTGCCTGCTCCGGTGGCTCCTCCCCTTCAGCTTCCTCTTCATGCACGGCTTCCTCTCCATCTCCAGTTTCAGGTAGGTTTACATCCATCAGCTGTTCATTTTCGCTCTCCTCCATTCTTGGTTCATAGGGCTCAGCATCAGGATTCAAAGAAGATCCTCTTCTGCTTTGCTGGCTGTGACGAGGGAATCTCAGAACCATGTCACACTCATCCTCATCTTCACTGTCTTCCCTTTCTGAATACAGGTCTGGCAGCTGCTGCCGTTTAGGTCTTACATGTTTCACCTTCCTGGGGCCTTCTTTTAACTCAGGTTCTCCAACAGGTAAACTGTCACAGGGGAGCAAAAGGTTCCTGTGTACCACACGATTCTTGCCTCCTCTTTCAGGTGTAATCTCATACACAGGACTGTCTGGGCTCTTGCGGCTCACCACAACATACACCTTGTCCTCCCAGTGTGACCTGAGTTTGCCTGGCCCCCCTCTTTGACTCACATTGCGGAGCAGGACCCTGTTGCCTGGCTCTAGTTCCACCCCATGGCTCTTCTGGTCATAGTATTTCTTCCTTCTCATGGCTTCCTTACTGTCTGTGTTTGCAGCGATCTCGTAGGCCTCTCGCATCCTCTCTTGCCACTGTTTCACATACTGTGCATAACTGACTTGCTTCTCAGAGGGCTGCAGATTAAACAAGAGGTCGATGGGCAGTCGAGGTGAACGGCCGAACAGCAGGTAGTATGGGGAGAAACCTATGGTCTCACTGCGTGTGCAGTTGTATGCATGCACTACCTTTGCCAGGGAGCTCTTCCAATCAGCCTTCTCTGCGTCGGTCAACGTTCTGAGCATAGACAGGAGGGTTCTGTTGAATCTCTCAACTTGTCCGTTGCCCTGGGGATGATATGGTGTAGTGTGGGATCCACGGACACCACACACCTTCTCTAACTGGGAAAACATCTGGTTCTGGAACTCTTTTCCAAGGTCATGATGAATTTTCGCTGGAAAACCGTACTTAAGAGCATAGTCATTAAAGATCTTTTCCACAACAGTTTTTGCTGACTTGTTCTTTGTCGCATAAGCCTGAGCAAAACGGGTAAAATGATCCATCACTACTAGTATGTATTCGTACCCTTGTTTGCATGTTTCCAGGTGTAGAAAATCTATGGACACCATCTCGAATGGATATGTAGTTTTGTTGGTGGTCAATGGCGCTCTGGTCACTTTGTTTGGTGCTTTCCTCTTCAAGCATTCACAGGTGCGTGTGACAAAGTGTTCTACATCCCTTTGCATACGGGGCCAATAGAATCTATCCCTGATCAGGCCAAGGGTTCGTTCTATTCCCAGATGTCCCATTTCTTTGTGTAGCTCGTGGAATGCTGTCTGGTGGTGTTCTTTTGGCAGGAGCAATTGGTCTCTGCCTCCAGCTTTCCTGTGCAGAATCCCGTCTTCACTCACATGGAGTCTGGTCCACTGTCTTAACAGCAGCCTAACATCAGCTGACTCTGCTTTCAGAACCCGGCCAGTGGGAAGATGATTGCTTTCTTTGTACTGCAGAACACGTCCTATGACAGGGTCTCTTTCTTGGCTTTGCCTAATGTCTGCTGATGAGAGGGGCTTATCTGTGGGCACTGATGTGGCATCCCTCACCAGATTTATGGCATCCAGGCTCACTGTATTTGTCCAGTGGAAGGGGCTCTGTTTCTGACATGCAACTGCCTCCACACAAGCACTGATCACTTCTTGCTGGACTTCTTCTGTGCACTGTTTCATTAGCTGGTCAATGTTCAGTGGCATTCGGGAGAGACCATCGGCATCTGCATTTTGTTTTCCTGGCCGATACTTCACAGTGAAATTGAAATCAGCCAGTTCAGCAACCCATCTGTGACCTGAAGCATTCAGTTTCGCTGTTGTGAGTATGGGATGCACCTCGCTACTCCGACACCCCGGAGTTCCGACAGCCGGAATCTCCCAGGGACCGCCGGAAGGGGTCCCTGGTGGTGAGTGTGGAAGAGAACCAAGTGCTGCCGTCGAAAAAGAGCAGATCGACAAGGCTGCGTAGGCCTGTGGTGGCCGCGGGGCGCAATACCGCCGGTGCCTGGTCCCCATCGGGGGTCCATGGACCACCTCCGTGCCCAGGGACGGTGGCTCCCGGGGCGGGTAGAGCGGGCGGGCGCTCACCCGGCAGTGTGCCGCGAGGCACTGGGCTCCCTGGCCCTTCCCTTGTGTGAGCGGGGAAGGCAGGGAGAACCGCCGACTGGTGCCATCGGGTAGCTAGGGACCATGCCCGGGATGAGGCTCCATCCTGGGGCAGAGCGTGGGCCGCGAGGGGCCCAAAATCATGGTTCTCAAAAAAAAATCGAAAATTCTTCTAAGTGCCCAGGGCCCTAGAGGAGGCCAGGATGAGCCTTCCTGCCTCCGTCATTTTTCCTCCAGGGGCCCGGAAGGCCGACCGGTGCCATCGGGTAGTTGTAGCCCAGGACAGAGGCATGGGTCCTGGGCAGGCGACGGGTCCGGAGGGGCCCCGAGTCATGGTTCTCCAAAACATTGAAAAATCGCGCCGAGTGCTGGCATGGGCTCCAGGGGTCCCCGGGGACCCCCTGGAGGACCCCCGGCCGAAAACCTCAACCTTTTTCGGGCGCCCCGAGCTTGTCGATCGGCTCTTTTTGGGGCTAAAATCCTGGAGCTTTCGGAAAAAAGCCGGGATTTCTTCAGAGTCCAGAGCTCCCAAGAAGCTCTGGGCTCCGCCATGGCTCCCTCCTTTGAAATTCTCTCCCGGGAGCCTCGGCCACTTGTACCAGAGGATAGGTGAGGACCATGCCCAGGAAGAGGACCCTTCCTGGGGCGCGACGGGGCGGCGAAGACCCCCAAAATCATGGTTCTCAAAAAAAAATCGAAAATTCTTCTAAGTGCCCAGGGCCCTAGAGGAGGCCAGGATGAGCCTTCCTGCCTCCGTCATTTTTCCTCCAGGGGCCCGGAAGGCCGACCGGTGCCATCGGGTAGTTGTAGCCCAGGACAGAGGCATGGGTCCTGGGCAGGCGACGGGTCCGGAGGGGCCCCGAGTCATGGTTCTCCAAAACATTGAAAAATCGCGCCGAGTGCTGGCATGGGCTCCAGGGGTCCCCGGGGACCCCCTGGAGGACCCCCGGCCGAAAACCTCAACCTTTTTCGGGCGCCCCGAGCTTGTCGATCGGCTCTTTTTGGGGCTAAAATCCTGGAGCTTTCGGAAAAAAGCCGGGATTTCTTCAGAGTCCAGAGCTCCCAAGAAGCTCTGGGCTCCGCCATGGCTCCCTCCTTTGAAATTCTCTCCCGGGAGCCTCGGCCACTTGTACCAGAGGATAGGTGAGGACCATGCCCAGGAAGAGGACCCTTCCTGGGGCGGCGAAGACCCCCAAAATCATGGTTCTCAAAAAAAATTCAAAAATCGCGCCGAGTGCTGGCATGGGCTCCAGGGGTCCCCGGGGACCCCCTGGAGGACCCCCGGCCGAAAACCTCAACTTTTTTCGGGCGCCCCGAGCTTGTCGATCGGCTCTTTTTGGGGCCAAAAGTGGCGGTAGCTCCCAGACCGTGGGGCGCCCGCGGCCGGCGGAGGGCTCGTTGGATCCGGGCCGGGGCTGCGCACGCGGCGGTGCCCACCCCGGCGCCCGGGGTGGTCGCCCGGGCAAATGGCGGCCGAAAAACCCCGGGAAAAAAGGCGGAAATCGCACTCTCCAGAGCTCCCAAGAAGCTCTGGGCTCCGCCACGGCCCCCTCCTTTGAAATTCTCTCCCGGGAGTCCCGGCCACTGGTGCCAGCGGATAGCTAGGGACCATGCCCCACGAAGGGGCACCCTCCTGGGGTGGCGGCGGGGCGGCGAGACGCCCCGAATCCTGGAGCTTTCGGAAAAAAGCCGGGATTTCTTCAGAGTCCAGAGCTCCCAAGAAGCTCTGGGCTCCGCCGTGGCTCCCTCCTTTGAAATTCTCTCCCGGGAGTCCCGGCCACTGGTGCCAGCGGATAGCTAGGGACCATGCCCCACGAAGGGGCACCCTCCTGGGGTGGCGGCGGGGCGGCGAGACGCCCCGAATCCTGGAGCTTTCGGAAAAAAGCCGGGATTTCTTCAGAGTCCAGAGCTCCCAAGAAGCTCTGGGCTCCGCCGTGGCTCCCTCCTTTGAAATTCTCTCCCGGGAGTCCCGGCCACTGGTGCCAGCGGATAGCTAGGACCCTGCCCCACGAAGGGGCACCCTCCTGGGGTGGCGGCGGGGCGGCGAGACGCCCCAAATCCTGGAGCTTTCGGAAAAAAGCCGGGATTTCTTCAGAGTCCAGAGCTCCCAAGAAGCTCTGGGCTCCGCCGTGGCTCCCTCCTTTGAAATTCTCTCCCGGGAGTCCCGGCCACTGGTGCCAGCGGATAGCTAGGGACCCTGCCCCACGAAGGGGCACCCTCCTGGGGTGGCGGCGGGGCGGCGAGACGCCCCGAATCCTGGAGCTTTCGGAAAAAAGCCGGGATTTCTTCAGAGTCCAGAGCTCCCAAGGAGCTCTGGGCTCCGCCGTGGCTCCCTCCTTTGAAATTCTCTCCCGGGAGTCTCGGCCACTTTTTCCTGCGGATAGCTAGGGACCCTGCCCGAGAACGGGGCATGGTCCCGGGGCAGTGTGGGCGCCGCGAGGCGCCCCTTTGTCCTGGATCTCCGCGTGGTACCTCCCCGTCCCCACCCCGGGGCCCTGGAGGCGCCCGGCTCGCCCTTGCCTCCCTCCTTTGAAAAAGTCTCTCGGTAGAGACGGCCACTCGCTCCAGAGGGTCCCTATGGAGCTCGGCCGCGGCGAGGTCCGGCGCGAGGCTCCGTCCCGGGGCCGCTCGGGCGGGCCGAGCCGGGCGCCGGTGGTGGTGGCCATGGGTCCCTTTCCCCCTCCCCGATTGGGGGGAAAGAACCAGGAAATTGGACGCCACAGTGGCCATCGGGTGTATGGGAAGAGAGAGGCCTCCGGTCGGGCACGGCCGGGCGGCCGTGCGCCCTGGAGCTCCTCCGCGAGCCCGGGAGAAGATGGGCTATTCCGTGGCCCCCTCCTTTGAAATTCTCTCCCGGGCAGACCGGCAACTTGTGCCAGCTCGAGTGTATGGAACCGGCGCGCGGGCGTCGAGGCCGGGCCGAGAGAGAGGCCTCGGGTCGGGCGCGCCGCCTCGGCCGGGCGCCCAGGAGGTCTCTGGAGCCCAGGAGGTCCTGGGCTCCGCCATGGCCCCCTCCTTTGAAATTCTCTCCCGGTAGTCTCGGCAACTTTTCCCAGAACGAGTTTATGGACCAGCGTGCGGACGCTGGGGACGGAACGCAGGCAGGCCGCCCCGCACGGCGAGCCTGCCGGGGGTCGCTAGGCACGGCGACCCCCGGGAACCGCGGTGGAACCACCACCGCGGGACCCACTGACCGACTGGCAAACGAAGCCCGCCTCTTGCAAGGGCCCCGCCGGCACCTCGTGTGCTTCGGCGGATGCTGCTTGCAGCCTGCGGGCCCGAACAGGAGCGGAGGAACCACGTGCGGAGAGGCCTCGGTGGTCTCTGCTCCGCACTCCTCCGCGGCCGACCCCGTCCTAGCGAGACCGAGACGCCCCGTCTGGCCTAGTTGTCCTGCCACGGACCGCCCGAGGGCCCCCGCTGTTGGCCTGGCCTCGAGCCCCCTCACCGGGGCTCGGCGAGGAGATCCGTATGCAGCGGGGGCGCGAAGGCGCGCTCCGGAGACTCCGTTTCTCAAACCCTGCCCGCGTCGCGTACTCCGGCGACCGACCAAACAGCTGCGTACCGGGCCATGGACCGCCGATCCACCGTAACACGCTTTCGACGGCGTCGGCGTTTGTACCACCAGGTCCACGCGGAGCTTTGGCCGCGGCCTGTCAGTCCACTTAACGCCCGCCGAGGGGTGCTTAAGAGTGGGTCCACGGGACCGCCTGGAGAGCCGGGTGTCCCCCGGAGGCGGGGGTCCCCCGGACCGGAGCCAGTACCCAGCCTCGGGGCTCCCTGGGCCGGGTCGAGGCCTCGCCGGGGGTCCCCGGTCCGAGTCTGACGGCTGTTTTTCTGGCTGTCGGAACCCCGGGGTGTCGGAGTAGCGGGGTGCATCCAGAAAAGGTCTGCCACTGGACTGCGCCTCTGTCACAGATCGCTTCACCTGAGGGTCAAACAATTTGAAATGGACCATGGATGTTGGATAGATATCATTGAACACTTTTGTGAAAACTTGAGTGTAGAATGTAAACTACGAGTCAATGTCGCATCATGTACTTAAGACACATGGATGCATTCAACCGCTCTACTTCGCTTTGCCCAGAATCCTCTCGGGCTCTGTGAATGTGACACAGCAGGTCCGTTGAATGAATCCGACCTCTTTTTGCTGCTCTGAATCACACCTAAAAACAAGATTTCAGTTTAGGGTTTAGTCAAAATATATACAGTAGTTTATTAATATCCTTTTTCATTGAGAAAACGTTACTGTTTTCTACAACATGTTGCTGTCATCTTGGCACATTAGGGCTGACCCAAATAATTTGAATATTCGAAGCTTCGTTCGATGGCACATGATTCGAACTTTTTTTTAAATCGAGTATTCGGCCGTTTTTAAATTTGAATCTTAGATTATATTTTATTTTATTTAAAAAAATGTTTTACCCCCCCAAAAAAGAAGAAATTGGTGGGGGCCGCGTGCCTTACCATGCGCCTCAATACGTTTTACCTTGCTCCCACCAGTGCAACATCAGAACAGTGCAACGTCCTCCTCACATGTGTTAAACAAAGCCGTCAAGTGTCAACAAACAAACACAAGTGCAGCCTGCAGGCTAGAGGTCTTCACGGGTAAAATATAAAGACCCGTACTCAAATGGACCTGTGAAAAAATTACCCGGAACCGAATGGACCCGGCCCATAGTCCAATATGCAGGACCAATACCCGAATGGACCTGCGACAACATTACCCGGAACCGAATGGACCCGGGCCATTGTTAGAAATCTGAGTTCCGGACCCAAACAGTACAGAGAGCTGTCGGACCCCGACCCGTATAGAACCGTGACATACAAGAACCGAACCCATACATAACCCGCGGCCCCGAAATACCTGAACGCAAAATTGTTTGCCAACGTCATTACCAGTTGTAGTTGTACACCGTTAAATAAGACTTGTGTTATATCGTGACTGTGAATAACCACACAGGTGTTGTGCAATAATCCTTTTTACTCAAATAAACTTCAGCATGATACAATCACAACATTCCGCTGGTAGCATGCAACTCAAAGAAACATCGCATCAGGGGTACTAGTCTACGTCATTCCCAAGACAACCCCCAGCCCCCGACAGTGTGTGAATGCCCCCTGCTGGACTGGCTGCTTTCCCAACTTAGTAGTAGTAATAGTAAACTTCACTATATCACAACTTGTTTCATACTTTCTTACCTAAATGTATAGCCACCATGGTTGTGATGTATAATCCCAGTCAATGCCCATTGGACAGTTTATAAATACAAAATAAATTCACGTTCTAGATGTGTGTAATCCTTCTTCATTGCTAACTATATTCCACGTTCATTTCTAATGTTAAACAACATTTAACGTTGTTTAACATTATAATTGGCTTTGGAGTTTCCATTGTGCTTTGCAGAGTATACCGGGTAACAACACGCTATGACAACTCGCCTGTTTTTTTTTTAACCATTAAACCAAAGTGTAACGTTAATCGACAATATTCGATATAACTGGCGTACATAAATGAGTGGGTCACATGTCCAAGGATTCGTCGGTGATGTCACATCACCGCCGAATCCTTGCTATCTTTAAACCAGCTTTAAACCAACTTCGAACATGGTGTAGCGTCCGTGCTACTTCCTTGTTGCATAGTGACATCACTGTCGAATCCTTGATATATTTATCCTAGCCTTTCAACGTGTGTGTTGACCAGCGCCGTTAATACTACACGCTGTAGTCTTTTGCTACTAGTGAAACACTAAACAGGATTATTATTTCATGTCAACATTCAAGTACAACTATCAGAAGATGTAACTCAGGTAAAGTAATGCGCCACTCTGCAAGTTTAACTAAAGTTTTCCACCTGTCCAAAGTTGTTCCTAATACAGACAGAGCCTTCGGTCAAGACAATCATCAAGGCTAATACAGACATAAAGATTTTTAATCATCCTATCCTTGTTAATATATCGCCATTTAGGTCAATGATATAACATTATGTAGTGATATGATAATATAAATAGCAGCCAGTCATTGACTGTGTGACTGCGTCACTGCCAGTCTGTCTTCTGAGCGACCCCTCCCTCCCCTCGGGTGTTAGTGGAACCGTCCATTTCACAGTCTGAGCCCCGAGACCCGACGTTTTTTAGAGATAGGGCAACAGCGCAGGCCAGCGCAGCCTCGCGCTCATGGCAGATTAGCGACCCGTTTCTCAATGGATTTGTCATCTAGAAGGGTTATTGAACACATTTATCTGGGGTGTATTTTTGGGCGGGACATTTCGTGTGAGACCAAAATCCAACAGGGCTGCAGCCTCTATGTAGTTGCCACCACCCTCAACATCACAGTTCTCAACACCCACTCGCTCTTGTTAACTTCTCTCCTGTCTTTGAAGCCAATTGTATCTTGATACTCATTAATGAGCAGACTTTTGATTTAAGATTATTTGACATCGCCCACTGGATAGCCATAGTCACTGATGATGTGTCTGTAGTCTGCTAAAAGAGACTGCACGGATCTCACGCTCATCACAGATGGCAGTATCAACGTGTCTAAATAACAAATTATTTACCTCTGAGAGAGACACTGTCTTGAAGACTGTGTTGTGGATATGCTTCATCCAACAGGTATAGTGGTACATTATATCATTTGCGTAAGGATCTGACAGTGCTGTCGTTGACTCAATTAGTCGTGTGAGACGATCCCTGAGCTCCTCATCTTCTATGAGGATTGTGTGGCGCTTGAAGGAGCGCCATGCTGACAGTGTGGTGATTCTTAACATCTTGCTGTTTGGGTGCCTTGCATACACCACACACATTTTATTTTGTCATGGAGAGGCCCACCCACTGACGAATGAAGGCGCTTTGGTGACGGTCCCTCTGCCTCTTCATACATGAAGCACTCGGAGCAGGCATTTCAGATCTTGAACACTGAGCATTTGTACTTTCATTGTCTTTGCGTCGACTGGCTTGCTGAAGTACAGCTTAAGATGAAATTGAAATATAACATGACGAATGCATGTAGTGATTAATTGGCCCATCTTCCCAGGAGGTGGTGGTGTAAACATCAGCAAATTTGACCAGTTTTGGGCTTTTAATTGTAAGCTGTCCCATTTGCCGCGATTTTTTTTTTTTTACAGGTTCAAGGCTGTATTTTATTGACACGATCTTGTGCACATGAGTAAAACGTGTTTCTTTGAACTGTACAGTATCCTTCCCAATATATGGGCATTTAATTTATACACCAACTTGGCATCTTCGAATTATCTCGTCACTTTTATTTCAAGATATCTGTACCCCTTACAGCCGTGGACAGTAACTAAGTACATTTACTCAAGTACTGTACTTAAGTAAAATAATTAGAGGGGAATGGTACAGTACAGGAATGGTACAGTGTAATGGAAAAGATTAGGGTTTAGGATCCAGTAATCCTGGAACCGTCCTCACACCCATGGCTGTAGTCACAAAATAAATAAATAAAGACTTTACCCGCCTTGCTGGTATGCTTGATAAACATTCTGAATCTGGGGTAAATATTAGTGTGCCAGTAGGCCTAGACTTAAATCATGAACATTTCAACCTGCAAGTTTAGCTCAAGCTGGCAGTAATTGCGCTGCAGAGCCCTTGGAGCTTATCAGCTTCTCCACCATCCATTTGCCTCGATTTATAATATCGGTGGGCTTACAAGGCTTGCCATATTTTAGGACACATTCATAGGACATAGTGTGCTTTGTCTTTCATTGGGAGGGAAAGCAACTTGCGTAGCTGTTGGTGGTGGTAGTTAGTGAATGGGATCCTTCAACAATGTAATAGGCTCTATGCACAGCAGCCATTTTGGAAAGATATTGGGCCTCTTCTTACTTCCTTCACAGGTGTTACCAATGATACTAATGAAAGCTCAGTTCCATTCTGGTCAGGGTGCTGACTGGGTACATCCACACATTTACGTTCGCCTCCGTTCCGCGTCCGTTCCGCGTCGGTTCCGTTCGCCGGAAGTCCCATCCACTCCCATATTAAAAAAAACGGAACAGTAGGCCTACGGTCCCGTTTTTAGCGGTGCCAACCGCTCTATACGTGGCTTTGACTCGGTGTCTGTGTGTCTGTGTGTCTGTGTGTCTGTGTGTCCGTATGAGCCTGGGATGAGCACGGCAAAGAAGCAACACATACAAACACACGCACACACACACACACACACACACACACACACGGACTTGGAGATTGCCTATGCCATCTCTCCTCTCATTTGCCACACGTGCCACCGGTTATCAAAGAGGGGTCCAGGGACCCCCAGGGACGTCCGCCCGTATGAGCACGGGATGAGCACGGGATTTTAAACAGCTATAACTCCAGTTTGCAGCATGCCACCAAGTCCAAATTTGGTATGTGGACTTAGACTACCAATACGGGCCGAGCATGAATTGCTCAAGCCCCGCCCCCTCTGTCTTCCCTTTGGCTGGCCTTTAAACAGCCATAACTCAAGTTCGCAGCATGCTACGGAGTACAAATTTTGGACATGGACTAAAACCACCAATAGGGACAAATTGTAATTACTTAAGACCCGCCCCCTCTGTCTGCCCATTGGCTGGGCTTTAAACAGCCATTATTCCAGTTTGCAGCATGCTACCAAGTACAAATTTGGTAAGTGGACTCAGACCACCAATAGGAACTGAAATGAGTTAAGCCCCGCCCCAAAGGCACCGCTTCCTTCACACAGGGTGTGATTTTTTTTTTTACATGGGAGTGGATGGGACTTCCGGCGAACGGAAACGGACGCGGAACGGAGGCAAACGGAAATGTGTGGATGTACCCATATTGTGCATGTTGGCTCACTGGAAACACTGGTTCCCAAATGGCCCCTTATGGTGGGTGTGTAACTCTGAGAGTGTACAAATGGAACCAAATGGACCCTTACATTTGTACACTCTCAGAGTTATGGGGGTCCTTGAAAATAAGACAACCACTATACCACACTAAATGGAACAGAGCCTTAATTAGTATCATTGGTAACACCCGTGAAGGAAGTAAGAAGGGGCCCAATTCATTCCCAATATGGCTGCTGTGCATAGAGCCTATAGCCTTACGTTTTGAGCATTGCAGAGTTAGTAACGCTAGGTTATTACGGAAACACTAAACATTTTAGGAAGTTAATGGAAATGGCTTGGGTTTATTTAAACAACTGAGGTTTAAAAAAACAGGTAAACGGAACGTATCAAGGACTAACAACCTCACATGACAAAGGTCTACAGACCATCAAAAACACAGTGCAAACACAGTGATTGAATAGACAGGGATTAACAGGACACAGCAGGTGAACACAACAGACAATCAACACTAGGATAGGCTGGGAGACACAAGAGGACACAGGGGGGAAACACTGAAAACAATCACAAGATTGGTTAGACAAGGCAGGTCAAAGTAACTAGGCAGACAGGAAACACTGGGAGCAATACTACAAAACAAGGATGACAAATGAGTTGACCTTTAAATTCACCTCAAGCAACTAACCTTTCTAGCTTTGCATACATAATATAATTGTATGTTAGGCTATAGTGCAACATATAGAATATATAGAAAATATATTTTGGTTCATTATGAAAGTGTGATGGGATGAACTGGACACCATATTCCCAGTAGCCTACACTATTTAATGGGGAACCGCAAAGTCAGTGGCGCATATTTTATATATATATATATATATATATATATATATATATGTATATGTATATGTATATATATATATATATATATATATATGTATGTATGTATGTATGTATGTATGTATATATATATATATATATATATATATATATATATATATATATATATATATATATATATATATATATATATATATATATATATATATATATATAGTAATGATTCCATAAAGTTTAAACCGGAGGCAGAGACATAGCTTTATTATCCAACTGATCTGAAACGTATTAATAACAACTGACTTTCATTCTGTGGCTTGGAGGGCACGGCAAGCAGCCTCTGTGTTAGCCCTGGATTAACTTCAACCTGTTGTTTGCACTTTCTCCATTTACAGCCCCGTACATCTACATAAATGTCCTGATTTCAAATATAAAGTGCTGACCTCATGGCCCACGGATGTTACAATTATGTAAGGGCCTAGCCTGATAATCAGCCTGAAGCTGCATGGAGCCTCAGTCTGAAATAGGCTCTATGCACAGCAGCCATATTGGAAAGAAATTGGGCCTCTTCTTACTTCCTTCACAGGTGTTACCAATGATACTAATGAAGGGCTCTGTTCCATTCTGGTCAGGGTGTTGATATCGTGCATGTTGCACGATATCAACAAATGGCCCCTTATGGTGGGTGTCTAACTCTGAGAGTGTGCAAATGGAACCAAATGGACCCGTAAGGGTCCATTTGGTTCCATTTGCCCACTCTCAGAGTTATGGGGGTCCAACCACTATGACAACCACTATGCCACACTAAATGGAACAGAGCCTTAATTACTATCATTGGTAACACCTGCGAAGGAAGTAAGGAAGGGGCCCATTTCATTCCCAATATGGCTGCTGTGCATAGAGCCTATTGGCTGCAGTGTCTGCGATTACAAGGGGGAGGGGATTTGAATTTCCCTAAACCAATCACAAGAGCTCCACGGATCTGCCTACACTGACGTCATCGCACAGCTTGTTTTAGCATATATTCGCTGATTTATTTGGCTTGTCGTTAGACCCACCCCCACCTCCGACTCTCATTGTACGGTACTTTTTGTATCGAAGATATCCTAGGCTCACATTTCACATTTCTTCCGTATTGTTCAATAAAAAGCATTTTAATCCGATCAGTGGTCATTTTCTCAGAATTCTCTCCATATGCTTTCAACTAAGTGACCCTATCGGTTGGGGGTGTATTGCACTCTGATACATTATAACTCTATGAGAAAATGGCCACCAATCGGATTAAAACGCTTTTTATTGAACAATACGGAACTTGACCCTGGCCACTCGGCCGGTCGGCTCAGGCCTCTCCGGTCCCTGGCTCCAGAGGCTCGACCCTGGCCACTTGGCCGGCCGGCTCAGGCCTCTCCGGCCAGGGACCCCTGGGGAGGCCTCGACCCGGCCCAGGGAACCCCGAGGCTGGGTACTCGCTCCAGTCCGGGGGACCCCCGCCCCCGGGGGACACGGTCCCGTGGACCCACTCTTAAGCACCCCTCGGGGGGCGTTAAGTGGAGTGACAGGCCGCGGCCAAAGGACCGCGTGGACCTGGTGGTACAAACGTCGAGGACCGCCCCTGGGACTATTATGAACTTAGCGCGTCGGACCCGGCTCACCGGCCGGTCCCGTGGACCCACTCTTATGCACCCCTCGGCAGGTGATAAGGCCGACTGCGGGGGCCCTCGGGCGGTCCGTGGCAGGACAACTGTGGAGGACAGGCCACCGAGGCCTCTCCGCACGTGGTCCCTCCGCGCCTGGTCGGGCCCGCAGGCTGCAAGCAGCGTCCGCCGAAGCACCAGAGGTGCCGGCTGGGGTTTCCGAAACCTCAGGAACCATGGCCCTGCGTGGCACAGGGACGCCCCCGGGATGGTGCCTCGCGGCCGGGTACGGTCCCTGGCTATCCTCTGGCACCAGTGGCCGCTTGCCCCCCACGCGAAATTTCACGCAGGGGAGAGGCCAAGGCCAAAGGCCACCCGGGGGCCTCGCAACACAGTGCGATTTCCGCTTTTTTCTGGGTTTTTCGACCGCAGTTTGCCCGGGCAGCCACCCGGGGGGGGGGGGCACCGACGCGTGCGCACCCCCGGCCCGGATCCAACGAGCCCTCCGCCGGACCATCATATTGAGTTGCAATTGATCTTTTCATTGTAACCCAGTAACACATACAGCTGTAAAGTCAACATTTTGTAACAGAAATAGCCTGTTTATAAATAAGTATGTCATGTCTTAATTCATGCAGTTTCTAGGTTTCAATTCACCAATGCCCAGCCTTCACTCACTTGGTCAATGTCCCTCTGCAAAACTTTTAAAATTAAGAAAAGTAGAAATCCACACACATTCTGTTGTTTGCTTAGTTTAATTAAGAGCTCTTTTTTTGGCCCAAGTTCTCAGTTGGTGGACATCCAAAGCTTACAACAGCTGGTAGTGAACAGACATTCAACACTTAGAAGATAAGTTGCTGCTGCAGATTTCGAGTAGTGGCGCATACTGACATCCAAGAAAACAAAAACTTAAGGCAAAAAAAAATTTGAAACAACTTTTTGAGTTGGTGAACATTAAAGCTTATGAAGTATCATTTCAAACATGGGAACATGATATAATCACGATATTTCATCCTAATTGGTAAACATTGGACTGTTGTTGATTTTGGTCAGGGAGTCTGTGAGAAGGCAGTCACTAACAGTCAGACAACAAACTCCCTTCATTTGAATCTGCTATTGAGTTAATCAAGTCACCCCCTGAAGTTCCTGCCTTTTGTTCCTGGCTTAAGTGTGAACCCAAAACAAGTCAACAAGCCATTCTTTTGTCTTAATTTGAATGAATTTCAATAACCATTGTTCCCCTGTGATAAGGCGGCTGGCCACAAGGCAGCTGGGAAAACAAGGGAATCACCTCTTGATTTGAGTACCTCTAAGAGAGGGGCTTTTGAACTAACTGTTTGAAGCTTGACCCCACATGGGGCTCAGAGTGTCGAGCTCGGATTCACTTTGCATACCTGTGCAAATAGTCTTACAGGTTTTTGAGCAACTGGCTTATAGCAAAGAGTTACTCCTAAATTATTAATTCTGTGTAAAACACATGCTATGGTTAAAAGGATTAAAGTTTGATAACTATGACTTGTGCTGTTAACCAAGAGAAATGTCATTTAAGGAAAGGATTCAGTATTGAAGGAACTGCTGCTTTATTGATGTATTGTATTTCTAACTGCTGTTTGTAACCATGAATGTAGAACATGTGTGGAATCATTTTAAAGCTTGAGAGATGCTGAATAAGAATTAGCAACCAGGATATATTTTCAAATATTGTGTTTAAGTATAATTGATAACTTGTATTCGACATACAGACAATGTTTTAAGGGCGGGGACTCGAGCCACGACGACCCTGTCAGAATGAATGTCTTTGATGTGTGATAGGCCTAGAAAAAGTGGGGGCTGGGCTTAAAACACCTAGCCCGCCTCTTGGTGCAAGATTTGAACTGGTATAAAGAAATGTGTTTTGACCTGTGACTGCGCGCTGCTGAATCAGACCTTAACAATGGCAGAGGCCATGTCGGGCGGAAATAAAATATGCTCTGACTGAAACCCTTAGACCGGACTTTTCTCTACTTTAAGCTTGCTTTCCCAGGAAACTGTATTAATGCCCGCCTTTTGGATCGAAAATATACTTCACTTATTTTTCAAATTACAACCAGTTACATTAACACATTGAATGCCTAGATCGAGTTAACTCGTTTTTAGAATCCATCGCTTGAATGCCTAGATCGAGTTAACTCGTTTTTAGGTCTTTTTATTGTTATACGGTAGATTGCAATCTTCCACAACCTGTGTGTTAATATTAAGCTTCTACGACAAAAGAAAAGTCACATGATCGTAAAAGTCATGTGATCTGAGCAAAACACTACAAATCCGGTGCAGAGTCACATTCCTTCCTTGTGGCATTCAAAACAAACAGAGAGAGAGCACAGACAGAGAAAGAGAGACGGTGACTGAGAGACAAAAGAGCAACGAGAGACAAAGAACTGGCGAGAGGAGCGATTGAGAGAGAGAAAGTGTGTAGGAGAGGTGAGAGTAAGATATATCTAACTATATAAATGGCGACCGACTTCCGCACCCTCGGTGAGGACACCCCACAGCTCTGTTATCGAATAAACAACGCACCGCCAGACCACATGTCGCCAACTGACTCTGGCGGCCGCGCTGAATTTACGCGTCGCGTAGGGGACATCTCATTGCTCACTACACCTTTTCCACCGCGCAACATAATTAATTCTACTCACCAAATGTCGGACAAAACGGAAGGTGAATCACTTTCGTACCGTTTACCGTGCACACCACCGACACCGAACGCCGACGGGTTTCGCCGAAACAACACGAGCGGCCGCCATTGCACTCTGCCCATCTCCTCCACAACACCACACACGCAGCTCCTTTGCTTCAACCCCCCCCCCCTTCTTACGTACCTCCTTTGTTCCACCCAGGCCGTTACTTTCACTTCACTCATGTCTCGATCACAATATGTCCGTCCTTCACGTGCCATGTTCATCCCAAACACACAAACAAACAGCGACGGCCACAGCACAGCACGTTGCCCAGGCTAATGTGGTAAACAAACCGTTCTAGCTTCATGACACCAAAGGACTCGACAGTGATGTCATCATTATGCAACCCGGAAGTACAAATACCAAGGATACGTCAGTGATGTCAGTCGGGTTGCCAGGCATGCCAGGTTCTCTAAAAACAAGCGCCAGAAACAAGCAACCACCTTCATGACAAAAAAAAAACACCGTAGGGGTCCGCAATGTTCCAGGGGTGTCCCCGCGCGTCCCAACACTCCACAGGGGGTCAGTGGACCAGCAGGGGGGCCGCGGACCCCCTGTGGACCCCCTGAAACATGAAAAATATTATTTCTTCTAATTTTTTCCTTTTTCAAAAAAACTTTTCCACAGTTTTACTCCGGCGATTTGGGTCCCCCAATATACACGCGGCCACGCTGGGCCCCGTGCGCGGCTGGGGTTGAGGGGGGCGTAGCCCCCCGAAACTCTACTATATATATATAGTATAGTAGTTTAGTAGTATAGTATAGATCGATATATAGGTGAGATAGTTTGGCCAACTCGTTTTTAGGCGAGAGTCGTCTTTAGGCAGAGTCGTTTTTAGGCGAGAGTAGGAAAGATGCCAGGAAAGAAATGCAAGGCCAAACGGCCTCGGGACCCGACCCAAAGAACTATTCTGGAGACAATGTCCTTCACTGTTCCCTCGGGACCACCACCACCACGACCTGTGGAGGACTTGAAGCCGTCGGCGGTGGCGTCTTTCACCGCTCCCCCGCGACCACCTTCGCCACCTGGGGGATTCAAGGAGGTGAAAGCGGTGTCTCTCCCCGAGGGATCGGAAGACGTGAAGCCATCTCTGTCGGTGAAAGACACTTATGTCTCCACGTTATCCGAACCCTCGTTGCGACCACCTTTGCCACCTGGGGGATCCAAGGAGGTGTCTCTCCCCGAGGGATCTGAAAACGTGGAGCCATCTTTGTCGATGAAAGACACTTATGTCTCCACGTTATCAGACCGATCCGAGGAGGTGAAAACTCCCCCCGAGGGATCATCGGTGTCTAAGACCGTCCCCAAGCGCCGGCGGCGACGGCCACGGAAGCCTAGACAGCAACCACCTCCGCCACCATCTCCGCCACCACCTGTGGAGGATACGAACAGAGCGGTACCAGACATCGATACCGGGGACCCGGTGCGCCGTAGCAGCAGACCTAGGTCCGCGACCGCGTCGTATTGCCCAGAGCCAAACCCAGATACCTCTGACGGCGAAGAGTCATCGGATTCGGATTGCTCTGGGAGTTGGGAGCCAAGCCCAAGGAAACGATGTTTCGATCCGTTTACCAGTGGTAAGAATATATATATATTTTTTTTATATTTATTTATCATATTTTACCTTTTGGTTGCGCTCTGAAAATAGCAGATCTACAAGCTCACAACGCCTCGCGCTGCGACGCGTTGTGAGCTTGTAAATCGGCTATTTTTTTTACCTGATATTTGTATAAAGTCTGTGGGGCACTACTTACTTATATCAACATATAAAATGGCACCAAACAATTCAGTCGCATCACAATGTAGTGCTTTTATATTGTTATGATCATTGAATGGTGCCATTTTATATTTTGATGGACCGGTGTGGATTTCTATGATATTGCACTATTGGTCAGCCAGTTATAAAATATGTATTTATTTTATTCTGTATCTATCTATATGCATGACTTGTAGATCTGGCTTTTTGGGGGGGGGGGGGGGGGGGTGGCATACTTGAAAGGGAAGAGGTCATTTCATGACAACAAATGTTTTGATACAGTTATGGGTCGACTTGAGGCCATGTCAACAAAGATTTTTGTAGATCTGTTTTTTTTTTGGGGGGAGGCATACTTCAAAGGGAATAGGTCATGTCATGACAACAAATGTTTTGATGCTGTTGTGGGTCGACTTGAGGCCATGTCAACAATGATTTTCAAATCCCTTTGATGGCTTTAGTTTTTGGGGTGGAGGCCAGGTGCAGCGAGGCCCCCACCATCATAATAAAATGCATCAAAGGGAATAAGGTCACCTTATGTCCACAACATCAACAGTGTTTGATTTGTTTATTTCAGATGACGACGATGTGTCTGATGGAGCAATGGAGTCATCTCATCGTACACAGTCTGCTAGTTGTAGGAAAGGCGAGACTTATATACAAGACACTTGTCTGTTTCAAACATTTTCTGTAGACAGTACTGTTGGTTTCTATAGATGGTATTTTCTTCATAACGGGTCCATTTGGTTCCATTTGTACACATTGTACTGTAATGGTCATTTAGGTTAGGGCCAACTCTGTATGTGTTAGGCTAGCTCTGTATGTGTTGACACAGTCACACATAGTGTGTTATTTCTGCCAGTAATGTCACACACACACACAATGATATGTTGTGCCATTTTGTACTTATTTATTGTATATAGTATTATTGCATTCAGATTTACCACAGTAAATACAAAATGGCTAAACTCCACCGTGCAATGATAAATGTCATTCATTCTAAGCTCCACAAAGTAATGCACCACCAGCGTGACACATGCTGGTAGTGAACATAAATGTACATATTATTTACCAAAATATTTTATGTTTTACTGTGATTTCAGACATGATGGATTTGGAAGAAGCGGGGCCATCGCTTTCAACTGTACCACCTGTCCACCGTGAAAGAGGTAAGACCGTTTTCTGTTTATCACAGCTGTACCACAACATGATTTTGACATCACATTTTGATTCAGTTTTAGTCATAGTCTGTTGAATAAAATTCCATTTAGTTTTAGTCACACATAGTGTGTTATTCCTGCCAGTAATGTCACACACACACAATGATATGTTGTGCCATTTTGTACTTATTTGTTGTATATAGTATTATTTCATTCAGATTTACCACAGTAAATACAAAATGGCTAAACAGCTCCACAAAGTAATGCACCACCAGCGTGACACATGCTGGTAGTGAACATAAATGTACATATTATTTACCAAAATATTGTATGTTTTACTGTGATTTCAGACATGGAGTTGGACGAAGCAGGGCCATCGTCTTCAACCCCAGTACCACCTGTCAGCCGTAAACGAAGTAAGACCATTTTCCATTTGGTTCCATTTGCACACACTCAAGAGTTATGGGGGACTGTGACATTCAGTAATTGGGTGTTGTGATCAAAATAATGCTGTATATAAGACTGTTTCACTCTATTTGACAGCACATTTTGATTCAGTTTTAGTCATAGTTAGACATGCAAAAGGGTCACTTTTCAGCTACAGTCACCTTTTTGAACCCAAATAGGGCAATTGTGTGACACCTGACCCGAAAGAAAACAACATGTTGTCACGCTTTTCACCTCAGGGCTGTTTGCATGCCTGCATAGTCTGTTGAATAAAATTCCATTTAGTTTTAGTCATATTTTCATAGAAATCAACACTGCCACACCAATAAAAAAAATATGTATTTTATGGTAATTGTGTATTTCTGTATTTCACAGAACGTGGTGGAAAGCCCCCAGCTGTAGAGGCTGTGTGGAAGGACACAGATTGGGAGCCTAGGACGGACATCTCCTTCACTGCTACCCCAGGTCCACGCAATGCGGCAGCTGAAATACAGTCCACCATTCCTGTTGACTTTCTGGCACTTTTCGTGACTGATGAGCTGCTAGGGATGATCGTTGAACAAACCAACATCTATGCTGAAGAGTTCATCAAGGCCAATGAGGAGACAGTGGCACAGCATCCATACAGCAGAGTGAAAGACTGGAAACCAGTTACAGTGGGAGAACTGAAACAGTTTTTCGCCCTGTTGTTCCTCACTGGCCTTGTGCGAAAGCCTGAACTACGGCACTATTGGACGACCGATCACCCTCTACTTACACCGTTCTTTGGCCAAAACATGCCACGCAACAGGTTCCAGATTATCTGGCGGTTCATCCATTTCACAAACAATAAGGCTGATGCTGCTGCTGCTGCTGCCGCTGCTGCCGAGGCTGCTGGCGAGATTTACGTCGTGGACAGGCTGTGCAAAATCAACCCGGTCTTGCTCTACCTAACAGACAAATTCAAGGAGATGTTTGTTCCAGGTTGCAACATCAGCATTGATGAGGGGATGCTTCTGTGGAGGGGACGCCTATCCTTCAGAGTGTACAACCCACAGAAGCCCACCAAGTACGGAATAAAGTCATATATTCTGTGTGATTCTGGAACGGGGTACTGTTACAGCATGGAGCCATATTCTGGACAGTACTCTTCCCTACCAGACACAGTCACTTTTCTGTTGCAGGGTCTTACAGGGTACGGGTATTCTTTGTTTATGGACAATTATTATAATTCAGTGGGCCTGTATGAACTCCTCCTTGATAACAACACACATGCCTGTGGTACTATGAGGCTAAAAAGAGGTGAACCACAAGCCATGAAGGATGTGACGATGTCCAGCCTGAGAGTGGGAGAGAGGAAAATGCTACACAATGGCAAAGTGATGTTATTGGCATGGCGAGACAAGCGCATCGTTCGATTGATCACAACTCGGCACAAGGATGAGATGGGGACCCAGATGGTGAGACAGAAACACCACAGAGACAAAGTGCCACAGGAGAAGCCAGTTTGTGTCCTTGAGTACAATAAAAGCATGAATGCAGTGGACCGGCTTGATCAAAACCTAAGCTACTATCCCTTCATCCGGAAGACAGCCAAGTGGAGCAACAAGTTTGTGGTCTACCTACTCCAAATCTGCATGTACAACGCATTCGTACTCCACAAAGCAAGGAATCCAGATGGCGACTGTAAAAGCATGTTTGACTTCATCCTCAGTGTTGTCAAGTCTTGGACCGCTGTGAGATATGCCCCAGTGGAAGCAGATTATATCCCTCCACAAGATGTCCCAGCAGACCCGCCTGTCGCCCCCCCGGCCGCCTGTCAGCAGCAGCAGCAGCAGCCTCATCCTGCCCGGCCCCGCCGTCCGGCGCCCCCTTCACCCCCCCCCCCCCGCCCCCCGCCGGCGTCCTTATGCACCAAGAATGAAGGAACCTCGTGACCGATTGAGTGGCGATATGAAAGTCCATAAGCTTGTCGATGCCCCCCCCACTGCCAGAAAGCAGGGCCCAATTAAATGGTGCAGAGTTTGTAAGAGAGGGAAAAAGCGGAGTGAGACAAGGTTACAGTGCGAAAGCTGTGAAGTACCCCTCCATACTCAATGCTATTATGATTACCACACTATGGAGAAGTATTATTGAATCATTTTGATTGTATTTGTTTGTTTTAGCCATCTCTGCTTTATATCGATTATGCTAAAATGCACTTTTGTTTTATTTTCATTTTGTATTTATTTTGATTTATGATTTATTATGCTCTGAGCCAGCCAACAGTTGGCAGTAAATGTGCTGCTTATGTCTCTCACTGCCCCGAGGGATCTGAGTACGTGAAACCATCTCTGTCGGTGAAAGACATCTATGCTTTCACGTACTCAGAACCCTCACGGGGACCACCTCCGCCAGGAGGTGAAGATTGGCCCTGTGGGATCTGAGGAGACATTGATGTGCTGGCCAGGCAAAACACACAATGATGATATATTGTGTCATTTTGTATATCATTTTGAAAGGTACTTGAAAAAGTTGTACTTGAAAATGTTGTACTTGAAAAAAGCCATATAAAGTGTGTTCAAATGTGTCTGCCTGAGTCGTTTTTCTGTAGAGTGTTGGTTTTATATCATAGATATACAATTGCAAACTAGCAAACTAGCAAACTCTTGTGTGTACAAATGGAACCAGTGAAATCAGTGTCCTAATCTGAAGAAAACCTGGACATAGAATATAGACAAACACATACATAGCTAGCCCTATTTGACCATTACTGTACAACCCTACGGGTCCATTTGGATATAGACAAACACATACATAGCTAGCCCTATTTGACCATTACTGTACAACCCTACGGGTCCATTTGGTTCCATTTGCACACAGTCAAGAGTTACTGGGGACTGATATTCAGTAATTGGGTGTTGTGATCAAAATAAGGCTGTATATAAGACTGTTTCACTGTCTAAAAAGTCAAACATGTTCTGATTTTGATTGGTTTTATGTCATAGATGCTATCTGGATCTCAGTGCTTGTCTGCATGGCATTCACAGAAAATAATTCCTCCTCACTTACATTGCATACAGTCTATATGTCTATATATGGTTTCTATCAGGGGTCATCAATATGTCTGTATTGGATGGATGGATGTGTCCTATATAAAAGTATATTCAAAAGCACTTTCTCAGTGTTGTTAGTTTGAAAACAACAACTGTGCAGATGTCTGATGTCAGTAATGTCACTATATCTCCAGATGTAGGCATTTATTTTGACCACCAGAGGGAGACAGTGGACACACACACACACACACACACACACACACACACACACACACACACACACACACACACACACACACACACACACACACACACACACACACACACACACACACACACACACACACACACACACACACAGCCTCTCCCTGTGTGTGTGTGTGTGTGTGTGTGTGTGTGTGTGTGTGTAAAATTATAATGTTGTGTAAAAACAAACTCAAACAATTGGCACAGATAATGCCAAGTCTTGAGACACACACACACACACACACACACACACACACACACACACACACACACACACACACACACACACACACACACACACACACACACACACACACACGAAATGGTGTGTGTCATTTTGCACTTCTTTTGATCTTATAACTTTGAAAAGAAAAACCTTGAAATGAGCTTGAGATTTGTTTATCAACAAGACACGTTGATAAACGTTGATGTGAAAAAGCTATATAAAAGTATGTTCAAAAGCACTTTCTCAGTGTTGTTAGTTTGAAAACAACAACTGTGCAGATGTCTGATGTCAGTAATGTGTCACTGAAGGTGAAAATATAAGGGTCTAATCACTGTTCTGCCTGAGAGAGAATGTTTCACAAAAGCCTCATTATCTCAGCTTTTTGATCCAGATAGCTGATTTTGGTGAAACCAAGCTATATTCAACTGCCAATAGCTAAAGAACCGAACATGCTAGGAACTCAGAGATTTTGATCTTTGTTTTGAGGTATTCCATGTGTTCATAGTCCTAGCACAAAATGTTCTGTGGGCCTAGATAGACTGGCCAGAAAGCTCAAAAATGGCTGGCACAGGCAGCTATGGCTGGTGTTTTAACTCTGGCAGTCAATGTGTTAACAGCTGGTAGTGAATAAACAATCTATAACAAGATCAATGAACATTATTTTGGTAACATTCCGTTCCGTAAGTTGGAATATTTCCTGAAAGTGCAGATTTCAAGTAGAATGGTGATACTTAAACCACACAGTGAACAAACATGTTTCAAATGTAACAATTGTTTTTAAGTTCAGTTGCTGAACAACAAAATACAACATACAAAATCTTAAAAGTTAAGATAAAACTGAACAAAGTAGAACATGTCTTCTAAGAGTTTAAAGTAATAACTAGTGCAAAGTGTCCGATTCTGGGTTTACACAACTTAAAATAATGGCCTATGGGTGTCGTCACACGGTTGTATTCTGCCGATGTTTTTCAATGGGAATGGAGCCTTTTTGGGCGGTAATCGTCGAATGGCAACAAACCGCTCCGTGGTGTGACTGCACCCCAAGTCACATTCAAGTTTTCCAAATAAAAACCTTTTAAACCAGGCCAAATCCACTATCAACCGACTGCAGACAAACCATGAGGTCTTCTTTTAGAGTAGAGTAACTGGTGTAGTGGTCTGGACTCTGTAAGCGCGTCCCGCAAGTGCTTGATGTTGGCAGGGGTTTACGGCCATGTGACCAGTCGATCTCTATTCTGAGGGAACTGGATGGCACCTCCCAAGCGACCCAGAACTTCATTAGCTGCCGCATAGTGTCTGGGGATGCTGAAGTGTAATAAAAACAAGTTTATTACATTGAAACCTATGTTGGTAAATAATATTGTAATACATTGGTTTACAAACGTACCTTCTTCCACAAATGCTCGGAAGAATCCCGAGATGGCGCTCATTGTGCCAGGCGTGACTTCATCTTCGCTGTCGTCACTGCTCGCCGATGGCCATTTGATGGACTGTAGGACCATCTGAAAAGTGCCGATAACATTGTCAAGTAGAAGAGCATGCACACCAAACAATTTTAAAAAGCCTTGTGCAGGGCAGGAGCGAGCAACTGTAGCCCCTTTTACCCCTTATGACTTATGGGCAGGGCCCCTAAGTTCTTTTAACTTAAAAGTACCTAGCTTTTTTAAACTCTTAATATAAGCTTGAGTTCCCTTATTAACTAATTACCATGAAATCACCAGTTTTTAACCTTTTTAAACCTTTTCAAATGTACACCTTATCATATAATCCTTAATTAAGCAAGTGAACAAACAACCAGATGTATTTTGTAATTTTACTTAAAAATGAATTAAAATAAAATGAAATGAAAGTTATCAATTAGGTTTTTTAGCAATACAGAAACAACACTTTCAGGAAAATGCACTGTTCACAGAATACAATTCCCCAATACAACAACCTTTGTGTATACAAAATAATTGAAAACCTTAAACCTTAGACCTCCTATCTAAGCCGGCATATGACAATTAAACAAAACAAAATGAGTACTCAAACCCCCCGTTGCAGGCCTGATACCATAATGTCCAAAAAATGTCTTCACTCCTGTGAGCAAAAAAGGCAGACTTACAGGTCAGGTGAATGGTGGTGGTGTGAGAGCTCTGTGTGTGAATGATGCACTGGTGGTCCACACGTGCAGGTGACTTTGTAGGTGGGCAGGTGGACTTTGGGTGGGCAGAGTCTATTTGATGAGAGGGGCAAATCCCACGTTGCCAGAGGAAGGTTGAGCGTTGCCTGGTAGCTCAACCCACTATCTGGGATGTCTTGCTTCAGGCGACGTCCTCTTCAGAAGGTTTTAGTAGCTGTACCTTGGCTGAGTTAGCTAACAGGCTACCTCCTCCTACTATAATGAATACACTGTCCAGCTAGCTTAGCCAACTAGCATCCAAACAGCATATCCATAGTCACAGTGAAACTGATAAATGTCCTAGTAACTCCTTGTCGAATTCACTGTACATGAACCAGTCTAACACTTGCAACTCTACTGTACAGATTGCTTTGTCACCAATCTGGTAAATACTTTATACAAAAACGTGTGTTACATTCTCTTCATCAAACATTTCTCCTTCCTTCACTCTGTCTCTCTGCTAGACTCCACTCTCCCTCTTGATTACTCCTTCCCCACACCTGTGTTCACCTCCACACACACGCTGATTACACATGCCTTGCACCTGTGTCCAATCTCACACTCACACTCACTCACTCACTCACTCACTCACTCACACACACACACACACACACACACACACACACACACACACACACACACACACACACACACACACACACACACACACACACACACACACACACACACACACACACACACACACACACACACACACACACACACACACACACACACACTCTTCCCTTCCTTCCATTAGGTAAAATAAAACCCTTTACAGTAACAGGTAAAATAAAACATTTCAGATAAATAAAAGGTGAGTATACATTTCTTTTTCTCAAAACAGTAAACATGAAACCAAAACTTATATATACCCAACCGGGTTACACCCTCCCCCTTCTAAACGTCTGTATGTCCTCATACACTAACATTTGAAACAAGGGGTAAGAACAGTGTACAAACTAGTGTGCCTATGCTTGTCCTATCTTGATGACTATACCTCGGTGTACAATGGTCAGAGGCTGGTCTCTGGATCTACCTGGCTCATCATAGGTAAGTCTAACTGTGGGTTTCACAGCTCTTTTGGGCCTAGGCTCAGATCTAACCCTCACACTGTCTTTTGGAACATTGACTCTCATGCGCTCATGGTCAGATTCTGATTCAGGATCACTGGCGTCTTCAGGAACTACATCTTCAGACTCCTGGCTCCTCAAGCTAGGGTCCTCTGGCTCCACGTCATCATCATCAGATGAGGATCTGTCATCATCACGGCTCCCATCCGTGTGATTAGGAGTGTCATCCTCTTCGTGTACAGAAACTGGGACTCTGTCAGCATCCAGACTTCTGCGAAGAAACTCTTTCGGGTAAGTATGGCGAGGTACGTAATATTCAAGGTCATCAGAAGATGAGTCCGACATCTCTTGCAACTCTTCACAAGCTTCCTGCGTTTCAGGTAAGGTTGTTCTCCTCTTCTGACGAGTGTCAGCTCTGGTTCTCGGTTTAACAGGTGGATCATCAACCAGGTCTGTGTTAGGGATTCTCACAAGTTGTCCGATGGGCAGAAGATTATCTCTGTGAATGGTTTTAGTGCCAGGTCTTCCATCCTCGCGCTTGATCTTGAACACCGGAATGTTGGGCATTTTCCCCACCACCACAAAGGGATTAGGATTCCATCTGCTCTCCAACTTGTGTTTTCCTCTCAGGCCCCAGTTTTTGAGCAGCACTCTGTCACCAATCTCCAGTGACTGAAATCCAACTCTTTGGTCATAAGCCTTCTTGTTTCTCTGGTGCCTTTTATCTGCAGCCGCAGATGCAAGCTTGTAGGCTTCTTTCAGGTCCTCCTTTAGCTTAGCCACATAACGTGTATGGCACTTATCCTCAATGCCATCTGGAGAGGTTCCGAAGCACAGGTCAGCCGGCAGTCTGGCTTCTCTGCCAAACATCAGCCTGTATGGTGAATATCCGGTGGCATCACACTTCGTGCTATTGTAAGCATGGACCAGGTATCCTACATGCTGACTCCAATTGCGTTTCTTTTCTCGACCCAGAGTACCAAGCATGGATAATAAGGTTCTGTTGAATCTTTCTGGTTGGGGATCTCCCTGCGGATGGTAGGGAGTTGTCCGAGACTTGCGAATTCCCATCAAGGACAGGAGCTCTTTAATCAAACGACTCTCAAAATCGCGTCCTTGGTCTGAATGGATCCTCGCAGGTAATCCATAATGGATGAAATACTTCTCGAACAGGACCTTTGCGACCACATGAGCTTTCTGGCTTCTTGTTGGAAAGGCCTGCACATAGCGAGTAAAATGGTCAGTGACGACTAACACATTGCTTATGCCTATTGCGTCAGGTTCCATAGAGAGAAAGTCAATGCAAACGAGATCCAGGGGACCCTTGCTTACAATTTGGTGCAATGGGGCATCTCGCTGAGGGAGGGACTTGTGAGTGACACACTCACCACAGTTCTTGATGTACTGTTCTACTTCTACAGACATCTTCGGCCAGAAGAATCTGCTCCGCAGTTGATCAGTGGTTCTTTCCACCCCCAGGTGTCCTAGGTCGTCGTGCATGGACGTAAGCACCATGTCACGGAATTCCTTTGGCAAGACAAGCTGACTGACCACTTCACCAGAAGGTCGCTTGCTCAAACGATACAGTAGTCCATCTTTCATGGTCAATTTTCCCATCTCTCTTTTCAGCTGAGAGAGCTCTGGACTGGCATTGTTATCTTCAGGCCACTTCCCACGCTTGATTGCCTGGATAGCAGTTTCTATAGCTTCATCCTCTTCCTGAGCTCTTTTAAGTTCTTGGTTTGACATCTGTCTCATAGACTTCAATTCCAGGTGAGTTGGAAAAGCGTAGATGTCTGGGATGCACTTATGGGATGCTCCCAACTGATCGACACACCTTAATGGGTTGTTCAGAGACTCAGGGATGCAGACTTGCTGACAGATGGACTTCACACCAGATTGGGATAACGTCACCCATTCATCTGTGTTCTCCTCATCTGCAGTGAGTCTTGAGAGCAGGTCAGCGTCTATGTTGTGCCGGCCTGGGCGATATTGAATATCAAACTCGTACGTAGACAGGGCAGCTAGCCATCTGTGTCCTACTGCGTTGAGCTTTGCTGTGGAGAGCACGTACGTCAGAGGATTGTTGTCTGTCCGTACTGTTAGCTTTGCTCCGTAAAGGTAATCGTGCAGTTTGTCGACTACAGCCCACTTCAGAGCTAAGAACTCCAACTGGTGGACTGGATAATTCTTCTCAGATGACTTTAGCTTTCGGCTTGCAAAGGCGACTGGTCTCAAGCCCTCTGTGTACTCTTGGTAGAGCACTGCACCAAGTCCCTTCAAGCTGGCGTCAACATGCAAGACGTAAGGCTTTTGAGGATTAGCGAATGCCAGCACAGGTGCATGTGTCAGATGGTGTATGATCTGGTGGAATGCATCTTCGCAGGATTCATCCCATCTCTCCCCAAAGGGCTCTGATTCTTTCAAGTAGACCTTGTTTGGATCTCGGACATGCTTCTTACTCTTCTGAGTGGGTGCATAGCCCTTTGTGAGCTCTGAAAGGGGTCGGACAATGGCTGCATAACTGGCTATGAATCTTCTATAGTAACCACAAAATCCTAAGAAGGATTGTAACGTCTTCAAGTTGGTTGGACGAGGCCAGTTGGTAACCGCATCAATCTTCGCAGGATCGGGTGCGACACCTTCTGCTGACACTATGTGGCCAAGATATTTCACCTTCGGCAAGCAGATTTGGCATTTGTCGACAGAGAGTTTCAGCCCCACCTCCCCGAGACGATCGAGGACCTTGAGCAGTCTCTCCTCGTGCTCCTCCAGAGACCTCCCGAAGACGATCAGGTCATCGAGGTACACCAATACTTGGAGCAGGTTCATGTCTCCTACTGCCCTCTCCATTAACCTCTGAAAGGTCGCCGGAGCTCCGCTTATGCCCTGCGGCATCCTCTCAAATTGATAGAAGCCTAAGGGGCAGATAAATGCCGTCTTCTCCTTGTCCTCTTCAGACATGGCTATTTGGTAATAACCGCTTCTTAAGTCAAGAACAGAGAACCATTGGCTTCCTGTCAAGGCGTTCAGAGCATCATCTATGCAAGGTGTCGTATATTGGTCAGGTATAGTACGGCTGTTCAGGACCCTGTAGTCGATGCACATCCTAATAGTTCCGTTTTTCTTTCTCACGACAACTATTGGAGAGGCATAAGGGCTTCGGGACTCGGCAATTATACCGGCCTGCAGGAGCTCTTGTAAGTGCTTTCGCACATCTTCGATGTCTGCAGGTGCCAGCCGTCTTGAACGTTCACGGAACGGTCTTGAATCAGAGAGACGGATTTTGTGTTCCACCCCTTTGGCCAAGCCAACATCCCACTCTTGCATTGAAAAGACATGGGATCTTTGCGACAGTTTCTGACAAAGTCGGCTTTTCCACTCTTCAGAGATTGGTGAGTCTCCGAAGTTAATCACACTCACATCAAACTCTGATGGAGCTGGTGATGTCTGTTGGGAAGGGATGGTAATCACTGAATCAACCAGATGCATATGACCAATCACGGTTCCCTCTGATATGGCTGTCTCACTCAGGGAGTCATTCTTCACCAACACTCTGAAGCTGTTAACATCCATTGCTTGTCTGGGTACCACCATGGGCTGTAGTGTCACGCCAGCAGGCAGTGGGGATATCTGTGAGGACTCTACCATCAGGATGTCGTTGTCCATGGTGTGCTTTAGCTCAACTTTACAGACAGCCTGCACATCACCCCCAGGGGGTAGTGTTAAGGGTCCAGGGCCTTGCCACCTCACACAGCCGACCTCCTCGTCTCCCTCAAATGAGGCATTTGTTTGACCCAGTGGAGCCTGGTTTTCCAGTTCACAAGCTTGGATACCCAGTGTCTGTGTCACGTCTATGCCACTGTCTCTGCATTGTTTCACCAAGCGTCTAACATGGCTAGCGTTGGTCCCTATAACAACAGGCATTTGATCTGCAGTCTTGGGGCTTGGGCATATTAGGGCAAGGACTGTCACAGTCTGACTGTTACCCACCACTTCTGCTGGATACTCCAACTCTACAACTACATAGCCAAGGTAGGGGTAGCTGACACTGGATTCACTTAAACCCCACAGGGCCAATCCTGACACAGGTTGAATGGGGACATCAGGTAAGTACTGTTGGTACCAGGGTTCAAAGATGATGGTCACCTGTGAGCCACTGTCAAACAAGGCGGTGCATGGTTGCCCGTTTACTTTAAGCTGCACAAGGCTAGGTGGCCCAACGAGACCTTCCGGGATACTTGGACTCGCTTGCATGGTAACTGCACTTTTTTTAATTTCACAGTTCATGTCACCTCCTGCGGCATCACTTGTGGCGTCTGCAGTCTGCTGCTTGTCTTTTGAAACTTTCAAGGCTGTTATTAGTCTCTTGATAACTTTAGCCTGGTTTTCAGGGTTTTGACACTTCCCTGCAAAATGCCCACTCTCCCCACAGCGATAACAGAAGTTCTCTTCTGCATTTCTTGGTGCTCTTCGGGGAAAACTGGTGGCAGGTTTTGCAGCTTCCACAGTGGAGACTGTAGCCGCAGTCCCTGGTTCAGTCACCTTGTGGTCGAATTTCTGCTGTAGTCGCTTCATTTGCTTTTTCAATGCTTTGATTTCAGGATCAGGACATGGCTCATTGTGCGGAGCTGGACTGACTGGAGTTTTCTCAGCATATTCTTGTGTGGCATGTTTTGGCCTGGTCACCACAGCAGCAACGAAGGACTTTAGCTCTTTAATTTCTGATTTCAAGCTCTGAATTTCAAAATGTTTTTCATCATCCTCTTGCTTGGCATGTACACACTTGACAACAGGACTGATCTTTTGTCTTGAGGCCTCATACTCCTCCTCCGTACGTATCTCTTTTAACAGTTGGAGGAAGGATGGTGGCGCTGCTTTCCTCTCTCTTAGGCGGAGATTAACCATCATCAGGTCAGAGCCTACAGCACCTCTCAGCAACTGCTCTAGCCGTGTTTTATCCACCTGCTGTGGCGCTAGACCCCCTCGCTGACACACTTTATCAAGCGACCGTTCCAGACGCCTCAGGAAGTCTGAGAGCTTCTCATCTGACTTCTGCTGCATTAGGCGGAATGCAAAGTACAGGTCATCTCCAGACTCTGCAGTTCCAAAAGCATGCTCCAGCGCCTCCAGGCACTTATCAGGGCCAACATCAGGGTCGCTGGCTCTGGCAGCTCTGACTATTTCAAGTGCTGGGCCTTTAAGACTTTCCATCAGTCTCCGCCTTTTCTCTTTAATGGAGCAGTCACACTCTTCCACCATTAGCCGTGCTTGCTCCAGCCAGTGCTCAAACTGTTCTTCGCCTACTGGAGTGGGCATGGTTACGGAGAAGAGACGTAAGCGGCGATAACTCCCATGCTCAGTAGTAGGCTTTGTTTTGTCCAGGAGATCACCCAGTGCTCGCAGGATGGACTCTGTTGGGCTAGCTGGAGACTCAGTAGCGAACATGCTCTTCATGTCCTCCACTGTCTTCCCCTCGGCATGCAGCAATCCTGCTAACTTCTGGCTGAATTCGTCCTCTGGTTCAGGTGCCACTGGTTCAGCCTGTGACTCTTCACCTACTAGGATGATAGGCCATGCCTCGTTGCCATCAGCAGACATTACTTCACGGGGAACCTCCTCTGCCTTGATTTCCTCTTTACTTTCACATAGGAGCATATACTTGTTGCGACGCATGTTGAACATCCTGCCTACTATACGCATTTTTCCAAGGCCTTTCACTGTCTGCAAGATGTCTTCAACTTTAGTGGCTGGTACATTTTCTGGGATGAGGACCATGAGCGCATTAGCCTCTTCTAACCCTTCACCACGGCACCAGCCTTTAAGGTCTGTCACTAGGTCAGCCCTATTTTCCATTTTCTACAATAGGGTTTTTTTTTGTTTTTTTTTTCTCTGTTAAACTTTGGACTTTTTTGCTTTTGTGTCTACTTAACTGGTATTAGTTAGTTGGAAACCCAAACCATCTCAGTGGTGCCTCCATTTTATGTAGCCCCTTTTACCCCTTATGACTTATGGGCAGGGCCCCTAAGTTCTTTTAACTTAAAAGTACCTAGCTTTTTTAAACTCTTAATATAAGCTTGAGTTCCCTTATTAACTAATTACCATGAAATCACCAGTTTTTAACCTTTTTAAACCTTTTCAAATGTACACCTTATCATATAATCCTTAATTAAGCAAGTGAACAAACAACCAGATGTCTTTTGTAATTTTACTTAAAAATGAATTAAAATAAAATGAAATGAAAGTTATCAATTAGGTTTTTTAGCAATACAGAAACAACACTTTCAGGAAAATGCACTGTTCACAGAATACAATTCCCCAATACAACAACCTTTGTGTATACAAAATAATTAAAAACCTTAAACCTTAGACCTCCTATCTAAGACAATTAAACAAAACAAAATGAGTACTCAAACCCCCCGTTGCAGGCCTGATACCATAATGTCCAAAAAATGTCTTCACTCCTGTGAGCAAAAAAGGCAGACTTACAGGTCAGGTGAATGGTGGTGGTGTGAGAGCTCTGTGTGTGAATGATGCACTGGTGGTCCACACGTGCAGGTGACTTTGTAGGTGGGCAGGTGGACTTTGGGTGGGCAGAGTCTATTTGATGAGAGGGGCAAATCCCACGTTGCCAGAGGAAGGTTGAGCGTTGCCTGGTAGCTCAACCCGCTATCTGGGATGTCTTGCTTCAGGCGACGTCCTCTTCAGAAGGTTTTAGTAGCTGTACCTTGGCTGAGTTAGCTAACAGGCTACCTCCTCCTACTATAATGAATACACTGTCCAGCTAGCTTAGCCAACTAGCATCCAAACAGCATATCCATAGTCACAGTGAAACTGATAAATGTCCTAGTAACTCCTTGTCGAATTCACTGTACATGAACCAGTCTAACACTTGCAACTCTACTGTACAGATTGCTTTGTCACCAATCTGGTAAATACTTTATACAAAAACGTGTGTTACATTCTCTTCATCAAACATTTCTCCTTCCTTCACTCTGTCTCTCTGCTAGACTCCACTCTCCCTCTTGATTACTCCTTCCCCACACCTGTGTTCACCTCCACACACACGCTGATTACACATGCCTTGCACCTGTGTCCAATCTCACACTCACACTCACTCACTCACACACACACACACACACACACACACACACACACACACACACACACTCTTCCCTTCCTTCCATTAGGTAAAATAAAACCCTTTACAGTAACAGGTAAAATAAAACATTTCAGATAAATAAAAGGTGAGTATACATTTCTTTTTCTCAAAACAGTAAACATGAAACCAAAACTTATATATACCCAACCGGGTTACACAACGGTGAAAAAGAAAAATAGTCTGCATACTGGAATATGCCCCAAAAAGGTAAATGGTTCATTCTGAGGAAGAGTTGCTTGATTGCCTGATTTGGGCATTTGTTCTGCCAAGTACCTGAAATAGTTAATTATAGTTAGATCATTTTACATTCATCGTTATTAATAAATGATGCAAAGAGGAGACACCATTGTAGTATAGGTAGTGATTTTCAACGGGTTTAGACTAGGCTTAGTCCGTTGTGTACAAGCTGTGTGTACAAGCTTAAACCGTGCTGTGTGCAATGGGTTGATAAGACTCAAGACTGGTTTTGGGATTTTTACTAATTTGAAAAGGTGTGCTTCTAAAGGTTTTTCAAAGAGCTGGTTTGACTTAGCCTGGTTCCAGACCATAGACCCCGTCCACTCTCTGAATGAGCTCCTCTTGGTCTGGTGTCATAATGTGAGCCTATGGCTTTTCACGATCGAAGAAAAATCTGTCAAATCAGAGTCGGAGGTGGGGGTGGTCTAACGACAAGCCAATCAGCGAATATCTGCTAAAACAAGCTGTGCGATGACGTCAGATGTAGACGGATCCGTAGATCTCTTGTGATTGGTTTAGGGAAATTTGAATCCCCTCTCCCTAGTAATCGCGGACATTGGAGCCAATTTCAGACTGAAGCTCTACGCAGCTTCAGGCTGATAATCAGGCTAGGTTTGACTGCCCCCTGAAACATGCTCCAACATACTCTAAACTGTTAAAATCATAGACAAAAATACAGACATACAGCCTGATTGAGCAGCTGTTGGAAGAGAAGAAGCCGGTTTGTCTCCCTAGTTGGCACCGGGCAAAACCACTCCACACATAGGTTGGCTACTTGTGCAGAGTCTTCTTCGCTCCAGTCTTCCTTCAGCAACTGGAACAAAGTAGCATTAACATACACACGTGGATCCCATGCATTTGAACTGTATCCTCGTTTCCCTCATCCTCACTTTAATCATTTCCTTGCGTCTTACTACCTACCTCCCAGAGATGTACAGAGGAGAGAGAGGAACACCACAGTATATTGAACAAGAAGAGTTCACATAGAACACATTCTCTGCACTGGGAGGCAAACTGGAGTGGACATGTGTGAAGTGAACAAACACCATTTATAATGATTGGGTCAGTAAAATAAGACGGCACACATTGTTGTCCATCTCATTTTCCAATGTACACATTATATCATTTTACTGAGGTATCTAAACAGCAAATCTGACTGTACCATCATTGGCAATAATGCTCAGTCTGAAACCAAGTTTCTGCTCCTTTGTCAAGTTAATAAATTGATGTATTGTGTACAATCACAAACCATGAGATCAGAATAAGCATTGTGATCTGAAGATCATATTAATTCTTAAGTATATATGTATATAGTTGTCCAGTTGTCTCCGACTCCCTCCATGAGCCCAGTTTTGTGTGTGACCTCTACTTGTTCAATATACTGAAGCGAGGGAATTGAGGGTACAATTACAGATATGGGCAGGGGTGCAATGCTCACAGGACGGCCTTGCATGCCTTGCATGAACCTATTTGACCAGGAGCACGCGCAGGCACACGCATAGATTTAAAACTACTTTAAATTCACACCTCAACAAAGTTTTCAAAGGCTCCCGACTCACACCTAGCGAATTAACATAGGAATACGCCTAGATGCATATCAATTGTCCATTGTGTGACTTGCAGTGTAGGTGTTAAGCGACGTGCGCGTCACGTCATTGAAATAGAGTGCAAGAACATACCAAATGAGCATTTCATGCCTGGATATGGGATCCACCCATGTTTGTGGACAATATGAATTATGCCCATCTTACAATGGAAGATGTTATTCTTTACTCACCAGACCAATGGTTTCCCTGCGGTCCATTTCTGGGCAGTCTTCTAGGCAAAGCTGTGATTTGGCCATTTCCTTTGTCCCGATCAAGGCATCAACCACTGCTACACTAAGCCCTGACAGAGTAGGACCACCATTGATTGCAGAATGACCCATCATCCTTCCAGCCATAAGAAACAGGTCACTCTCAACCAGGGCTGTGGCCAGGGGAGGTACGAGGTGGTCCGTTTGTCCCTCAAACAGAGTCATCACTTCTGTATTTCCTGAACAATACAGATTAAACATTAATAAAAGGGCCGCTTGAACACGATTGAGCAAACGGATGTTCAACTAGAAAATGTGCTCTTCGGAGTACAGGTCTCCGCCAGGTCAGGTAGGTTATTGTGGCCTCCTGGTGGCGCTATAATAGGCCAATGTGAAAAAGGTGCCATTTCTTATTAGGCCTTGCACGGCAATCGGACACTGACTGCATTCATGATTTGAGGCATTTTGTTTAAAACATTTGTTTTGCTAAATTAGACCTGCTGGTGGCGCTATAACAAACAAATGCCATCCTTTTAACATTGGCCTCTCAACAAACAGCTTCACCCCTCCCCCACCCCCCCTCCACCTCCTCCACCACCACCACCACCACCTCCTCCTCCACCACCACCAGTCGATACCAGGACAACCGCATAGTATCCCACCGAGAGGAATGCTGGGAAACGGAGTTCTTTTTCCTGTTTTTCAAGCGGACACTGGACGACAACTACATGGTTTCCCCCTGTGGGATCGGCAGTGCCGGTTTAGACTCCACAGGGGCCCTAAGCAGGATACAGGAAAGGGGGCCCTGCCGCGGCGAAAAAATGCAAAAACATTTGACTTTTTAAAGGTATAATTAGACGAATATTAACATTATGATTGGACTGCTGTGAATGATGCCCAGTAGTGTATGACAATCACAGGGGGGTAGTGTTGAGTAAGAGTCAAAAACCAAAGGCTTCCCTCCCTCAGTCATGATAACGGAGCCAACATGAAGGACAAGCACCAAGGTGTACAAGCCAGACTGCTTCAAATCAACCCCAGAGCAGTGATTGTCCCATGTGGGGCACATACACTCAACCTTGTTAGTGCAGATGCTGCAAAATCAGTCAGAAGAGTAGGATCAAGGCAGTGGAGGCGGTCAGGTTTCATTGATGACCAGACAGCAGCCAAAGGTATTTGTGAAAAGATGAATGTGGAGGCTGTTCTAAAAAAAACTCAAAGTCAACTACTTCAACGAGGTGGTCAACACTGCTGTAACCTCCATGCATGAGCGGTTTGATACACTCAACAAGGTGAAAGATAAATATGGAGTGCTGCTGAACTTCAGCTCTGCCTCTGAGATGTCAAGTGAGGTTTTAAAGGCCCACTGCATGGAAGTTGAAAAGACTCTAAGCTTCACAGATGACCATGATGTCACTGTGTCTGACATCACTGGCACAAGAGATAGAGGACTTACCTGATTTGCCATCAAAACAAATGACTGCCTTTGAGCTGCTTTCATTTCTCAGTGAGAAAAAAACTGGATGAAACCTATCCTAACCTTTGGATAGCCCTACAGATTGCTGTCACCTTACCAGTTACTGTTGCGTCGGCAGAGAGAATATTTTCAAATTAAAGCTTATAAAAAACTATTTGAGGTCTACCATGTCACAGGAACGTGTGAGTGGTCTGGCCATCATGAGCATCAATCTTGAGAATCATGAAAAAAGTAATTAGACATACAGAACAGAATGAGGTCTAAACAAACATTATTTATTGAATATAAGAAATAGAAAATAGAATGAAATGTAGAAAAATACAACACTGCACCGTCGCTGCCTTGGCTCTGCTGCCTGAAATCAAGTGACCATCATTACATAGCTTTGGATATGTGCCTATGCCTAATCCTATAAGCTACAATATGGTTGCACACTGCAGTAGTAACAAAGTATTAACAGTAAATAATAATAATAATAATAATAATAATAATAACAATAATAATAAAAAGTTCAAAGCTTCATGAGAACACTTATTTTCCAGTCCAATATTCTATACTGCAGTGGTTTTCAAACCTTTTGTGCCCAAGCCACACCAGTGTTGTTGTTTGACAGATCTACAAGCTAGCCCTCTCTTCTTCTTCTTCTTCTTCCTCCCCTTTGTCTGTCTGTCTTTCTCTCTGTCTGTCTCTCTCTCACAAAGTGAGATGTCTCTAACATTGGCAACCAAATAGACCTGATTTGATAATCTATGCAGTGGTTCTCAACCTTTTCAGGCTGTGACCCCCCAAAATAATCATATTTGAACTGGGGACCCCCATTGTGTTTGACTGCAAAGATCTGTGCAATTCCAGTGTGCCTTCTTTGATGAGCACCTTGCACCACAACCACTTGACCAGTTTAATGCAGGACGCCATCGGTAGAATGCTCCACACAGGAAGCCAGACCTGGTTCTCGACATCCAATGTCCATCCCCTCCTTCTGGACTAGGTGTCGGCTGCTGGGCCAGTTCAGACGAGGCCCAGATCCCAGACTGGTAGACAATTCACGTCACATGCTGCAGCAGTGAATCTTGAGTTGGTGGAATGTATTCCAAACTTCCATCATTTTGTTCTACTGGCCGAAGCACTCTCTAGGTAAGTAAGTAGGATGCAGGGATGGATTGCTGACGTGGAGTCAAAGTGCCACACCTACCATCAGCTCCCAGTACTTGCTGCACCCAAGCCGTGCTACTTATATGGTGAGTTGATAGCAAGGGGCAAGGCTGAGATATTTACGATGAGGCCGACAAAATGGCCAGAGTGGTGCTGTTTTACCCTGCGCCGACCTGTGAGTTCAGAAAGAATTTATTTTAGCGCAAGTGAATGGGTTTTTTGACAAACTTTAGACTAGCTTTTCTTACTGTAATAAAAATTGTCATAAATTCTATATGCTTCCAGTCGCTAGTTTAAAGTCTCCTTTCAATCATCAGGATATGCGTTTTGCTAAATTATGGTTCTATTTATTATAAAATTGACGATAAAGTAGGCTATTCTCTAGGAGGGGCGGGATGATTTGATTGACACGCTACACAACCAATAGCATTCATTCCCCGCCCCCCGCTCTTGATTGACAAGTTACCCAAACAATAATGGTCTGAACTCATTCTGACGCGTATTGAAAGATGGCGGACCTACTAGTCTTGCAGCAAAGGCTTCATTTTCGGTCTGTAGAAAGCAGCGGAGGGGGTTTGTCCATCTCATTTATACAGTCTATGGTTGATAGTGCCCGCCCCCGGGATCAAACCCATGACCTTGTGGTCGAAAGGCGAGCGCTCTACTGACTGAGCTACCCGGTGCTTCATTGTCAGATTACAAATCACTCCTTTTATCATAATTTATGACTGTGGAGCGCTCAAGAAGTTGAATGTATTGGTTATCTTTGGTCACAAAAGTGTATGGATTTGCTACCATGCAGTTTAAGACCTGGGTGACGACAGGGTATGAATTCCAAGCCAATCATACTGGATTCTTCCCTTTCCCGCAGAATGCTTATGTGTCACAGCCTGTGTAAATGGTGCATTTGTATATGAAGAAGCCTGGTGTCGGCTTCTTCATGGTTACATGGCAGCATGGAGTGGCTGGTGTCTGTGCTGACCAGGGATTCCGTTAGCCGGTATTTACCGGCCATTGACCCGTAAAATGTTTAATTGGCCGGTAAATATAAACACCACCGGCCACCGTGGCCGGTTGGGAAAATGCTGTTATTAGGCTATTTTATCATTTAAGCCTATTATTAATATTAATATTTGCATAAAGTAGTTGGCTACAACCGTTACAATCATAATCATTTAAAGTTTATATCATGATCTGACTGTGTGGTTTAATTCCGGCAGCCTGCTCGGCTGCTGCTGTGCGCTGCAGTTATAGAATAACCTATTTGTTGTACGATGGTGTCGTGCGTTGAAAATATCAGAGCTACAAGCTCACAGCATGTCACAACACGCCGCGTTGTGAGCTTGTACAGTATGTCTGCTATTTTTGATACGCCACAACACCGCTAAGAGACACACCTCCTGATCAGCGCTGAGTAGGGTGGCTCGCTCGGGTGTTGATAAACAGAACCGGGATTTTCCGAGGTGATAGAATCTGAACCAAACCGGACCCAATTGTCGATAAAGGGACCCGTCCCGTTCCGAACACGTGTGGGTTGTGGATATTATGCAAGCACAGTTACTGCAATGGATAAATTGGTGAAAGTTGGTGAAAGCAACTATAAAGGCAAGTAATCAACCTCGCGCAAGGCCACATACAGTATATCATGACATATATAATTAACGTTAACAAAACAAAACAAAACCTACTTTTGCATATCAAGGTTGAATGAGAATCGATGTAAAGCCCAAAATATATATTCATTTGTTTATACTGTGCGACGGTGTTGCGCAGGGAAACCACAGCCCGCAGGGTAATTAGGACTCGCCCCAAAACACCCTCGCCCCCATTTTTCAGGCGGACCAGCGGTTCTTGTATTCTTGTATTTGTTTTACTGAGGATATGGGTAGAAATAGGTTTAGGATTAGGTATAGTTTTACTGAGGTTAAGATCAGGAATAAGGTTAGGGTTAGGCATAGTTTACTGATATGTTTAGGAATACCAGGCGAATACCGCCGGATTTTCCCCGTGGCGACTGTGTTTTGGGGCGAGCGTTTTGGTATTCGTCACGCAGCAGTTAAGCAGCGCAGCAGCGCAGCTCTAACGTAACGAGGTGTAATGAGCCCAATCAGTTGGGTGCATGTATGCAGTGCAAACACGGATGTGACGTTAATTATAATATGGCCGGTAAATGTATTCTTTGGCCGGTAAAATATAATCCTGCTGGCCATGGTGGCCGGCCCCAAAAACGCCTAGCTGAAACCCTGGTGCTGACCACTGTGGTGCCAGATGTAATGAAGACCAGCTTGCCCTCTGGCCAGGCAGTTAATGCAATCTTTCCGGAGAATAAAGTAAAGAGTTCCTGCTTGTTCATAGGGTCACACAAGAAATCAGACCAATTCCCCGGCAGCTTGTCCTTCCACAGCCACCTTCCGTCGTATCCCTTCCGTCTTCTGACATATTTCCCAGCCGTAGTTTCCCTCTGTCAGACAGAGAGGGAGGGCATGGATGGTTATCATGCTTTAAAGAAGGCGCTCATGTCCCCCTCTCTGTGTTGCATGGCTATATATAATCAGGAGAAGAGTGCCACCACATCATCCTTCCACATTGAGATCTGCCCTGCCTGCTTGGTCTTGGTTTTGGGTGTTGGGCATCTAAAGAGAGGCAGTGAGTTCTATGTTGTGCATAATCTAGCCGAGGCATACAAAGTTGTGTAGATATACATTACATTACAGTCATTTAGCAGACGCTTTTATCCAATGCGATATATTGCCAGAATTAACCAAATGTCCAAATCATGGCAGAAATGGTCACTTGCTGATATTCCCAATAGCTTTACTAAATTCCTTGACCCCAAAAACATATATTTGGACACCAAGATTGACCTTCTAAGTGGCTTGGAAACCGAGATATTGGCACTTAGAGATATTACATGGTGGCCATCTTTGAAATCCAAAATGGCCGCCTTCTGCCATCTTGATGACGTGGCTCCCCGTCCAAAATGAAACGTATGGTGATGGAGAGCATGTATAAAAAAAATGGCGCTTTTGTCAGCCGTGTCCACATTTTCTTAAAATCTGGTCTTAAGCAACCAGACTAACCCCCTCCCCCTTAATTTCTCCTCTCTCTTCTCGTCCTCCCTTTGGTTGTGTGGGTTTGTGTCCCATTGGTACAATCGTAATTAACCCTGTACGGATTCACGCTCTAGTAAGGCCTGCCACTAATTCTACAACCGGGGACCCGCTTCCCGGAGTTTCTTTTATTTCTCACGTCGCAGGTCCATGGACTGTCACTACGGACCCCCAGCTGCGGCTCAAGACTGTGACTGCGGACTGGGCCTCTCCATGGAGCACGCCCGTGGATTTCTACTACACTACACTATACCATTACACTATACTGTATGTTATCTTAACATTCTTATATTATACCATTATATACTGCATACACATTATTGCTGTACTATATTATATTATCATATACTATCCTACACTATTATATGTGCTACTATTGTTATTGTTACTACTTGCACTGTATCTCTTTCTGTGTCTCCTCTGTCTCTCCCTCTCTCTTTCTTCTTTCCCCCGACACGGTCGAGGCAGAAGGCCGCCACCCTTAGGGTCTGCCTGACGTTTCTTCCAGTTAAGCGGGAGTTTTGCGTTGCCACTGTCGCAAAATTGCTTGCTCAGGGTGGTATGTCGGGTCTCTTTTCTCTACATGTAAAGTGTCTTGAGACAACTTGTTGTGATTTGACACTTTAATAAAATTGAATTGAAATTGAATTGAATAGTAGGGAAATAGCCGATCCACAAGCCCAGAGGTTGTGAGCACGCAGATCAGCGGTCCTAACACGTCAGACTGTCGTGTGTTGTGTGTGTGTGTGTGTGTGTGTCCGTGCAGGACCCTGCAGCAGACACACACAGAATTGAGGATTTACAAATGATGTTTTATGATAAATGCACACACAGGTATAATATTGTTTTATAAAAATTCAAATTAAAATGTACAAAAGTCACAAATAAATAATTTGTGTTTGTAGATTGCAAACTACATATGTAAATCATGGAAACACATTCATAAATCATGGAAACACATTTGTAAATCAAGGAATATTTGTGCATCTTGGTATTGGATTCACAAATAATTTTGAGACAAATATCTCCCCATACAATCCTTGGCTTATTTACGCCCACATATGACTCCAATAGCCTTGATAAATACAATAATGCACACGTATACTCTGTATTTGTCACAGTTCGGGCGCTGCCGTGGCTCTGGCCCCGCCCCCTCTCGTCACTAACTCTGTGCTTGTTTTGAGCCTTTGAAGCCCGCGGCTCGGCCGGCTGGTGGCCCTTGTGCCTAATGACTTTGTACTCTTTATTAAGCCCTTCCAGTTGGTGCCCTTTGTTCGGACATTACTCCTGTTAGCGCCTGTGTGCCTGTGTCATGTCCGCCGTGTTCCCTCTATGCCTGAGGGTTCTGTGTTTGTGTTATTCCCGTTTATTTCTCAGTAAAAAGCCTTGTTTACCAGTTTCCACCTGTCGTGTCCTGTGTTTGGGTTCAACTCTGTTTCCTCCGGTCCACACCGTGACAGAATGTTCGAACCCAGTGGACCCAGCGGACACGAGTCCGTCGCCAGCCAGACCGACAGCCTCGGTTTCGGTCCACCTGCCCAGGAGGACAGGTTGGATTTAATTATGGATATGTTGTCTCGTCTCGACTCGCGCCTGCTCCACATGGAGACCTCGCTGGCCGGCGGGTCCGCCTCAGCGTTCACGAGCGGCGGACCAGCGCACGCGCCACGTGCGGCGGCTCTACCAGCGAGGCGAGTTCGGGCGTGCACCCCGAGGCGTCTTCCTCCTCGTCTTCTCCAGTTCCATGGGAGTGGTCTCCTCCCCGTCCCCGGACCCGCGAGAGGGCTCGCCGTCCGCGGTCTCTCTCCCGCGAGCGGGTGGGGCTCCATCATCGGAGGTCTTCGTCGGTGGAGAGTGGCCACTTCCCCCGCGAGCGGGTGAGAGCCCCGCATCGGCGGGTCATCCCGGCGCGCCACCAGTCCTCTCCACGTCCTGGTTCTGTCTCTGCCGTGCCACCTCGTCCGTGTCCTGTTCCAGCCATGCCACTTCGTCCAGGTTCTGCCCCATCGGTGCCGTCTGTCCCGTCTCCCGTGTGGGAGGTCCCGCCGGAGCCACTCGCCGCCGGACACGAGTTGGAGACGGAGAAGGAACGGCGGCTCCGGTTGGGCCTTTGTTTCTACTGTGGCGTGGGGTACCACCACATAAACAACTGCCAGGTGAGGCCCCCACGTCCCAAGAAATGACTATAAGTTAAGTCCTTGTTTTGTTTATTTTGTCGCTCTTTCTCAAGAGTTGTTTTTGTTCAGTTTTGTTTTTTTGGCTCACCTCTTCTGCCCCCTGTTTTTTCCTACTGTCTTCTCTTTCTGCCTTTCCTGTCTCCAGCTCCCGCTTCGCCCCGGGTCAGTGGCGGTGAACGACGGGCGGCCTGCCGGGACGTCCGAACGGGCGCCGCCAGTATCCAGGTGCGGCGTCAGGTCCTTCTGATTGGTCCGCGGTCCCGTTCTCCGGTCATCGCTGTCCGGGGCCTCTTCTTTTCTGCCTTGGTTCTCGACCCCCCCCCCCGGTTCTTCGCCTGCCGCCCACGCCTCCCCAGCCGCGCTCCGGCTGGTTCCCGGCGGCCGTCCTCGATCCCCCTGTCTCTGTCCCGGGACCCTCGCCTGCCGTCCGGGCGCTCCCGTCGTCTCGGCTCTGGTTCTCGCCTGCCTCTCCGGACTCCCCTGCCGCTGTCCGGCCTCGACCCACGCCTCGCCTTCCTGCTCTAATTGTGCCCTCTGCGCCGATGTCCTGCGCAGAGCCCTGGCAGCCCCCCCCCCCCCCGGTCCTGTCTCTGCCCTCTCCCCCCCGGAGGTTCTGGCCCGCTTCTCTGCACCCCCCCCCCCCCCCCCCCCCCATTCTGGTTCTGGAAGTCGTCCCGTGGGGGGGAGGTACTGTCACAGTTCGGGCGCTGCCGTGGCAGGCTGTTTTGAGCCTTTGAAGCCCGCGGCTCGCCCGGCTGGTGGCCCTTGTGCCTAATGACTTTGTACTATTTATTAAGCCCTTCCAGCCGGTGCCCTTTGTTCGGACATTACTCCTGTTAGCGACTGTGTGCCTGTGTCATGTCCGCCGTGTTTCCCTCTATGCCTGAGGGTTCTGTGTTTGTGTTATTCCCGTTTATTTCTCAGTTAAAGGCTTGTTTACCAGTTTCCACCTGTCGTGTCCTGCGTTTGGGTTCAACTCTGTTTCCTCCGGTCCACACCGTGACAGTATTAAAGCCCGACCACGGAATAGAAATAGAAATAGAATATTGACCTGGATTTTTTGAGACCCGACATGAAGAACAGCAGGGAAGCAGAGCAGCAGCTGGCCAGGTATGGTTTCATTGACTTCATCTCGGAATAAGCAGCACCTGTGATGTGAACACTTTGTTTACTGAGCAAACAATTTGCGATTTCAGTGTGAATTACCGCACCACGATAATGCCAAAGACAAGAACAAAAGCTGATCTTTGATCTCGGCTCCGTCGATGATCTACACCGTGCGAGTTCTTCTTGCCAGATCAAACTTTCTGTCTCACCAAGATTGTATGAAAGCAGAGAATTTCGTGTATATTAACCTACTCAGTGGAGTCTGCATTTGAACAGCAATTTTAGCAACAGCAATGAACTGCAGCGCGGCAGCAGCAACAGTGTGTGTGCAGCAAAAGCAAGCAGAATGAGAAGTGCAAACTTCCAGCTTAAATAGAGCGGTCTGAGAATGAAATGAGTGTGAGTGGATGAGTATGTGCAGCTCACGTGGTCCAATGGTAGGCCACCAACAACTGCACTGTGTTCCCTGACAGAACTTGCTCTGCGCATGTCTGTGACAGGCGCAATGCTCATTTTGCAAAAAAATAAAAAGCACAGAAAGTACAGTTTAATACAAATAAAATGCTAAAAGCATTGAACCCAAGAAAGCATATGACTTGGTCAGCCAAGAAGTGTCTGCCAGTGGTGTTCCTTCCAGTGCCATGGCCTCCAGCTCCCACATTGCCTCCACATCGGAATATGACATATGTGTCGTTGACGCGAGAGCTATATGACTTATCGTCGGACGAGGAAGACTTCAACATTGCAATAATCGCTAGCCTTGAAACTGAACAGTACGTTTTTAGATGGGACCTGATCAATCAAACTTACTAATCACTGCAAGTCCCATGTTCAATGGCTATTGTAATGCAACACAATGTAGGCTTAAAAGAGCACCTCACCCCTTAACTTAATAAATTGCCCTCACTAATGCTCATTATAAGATGTGACAGTTTCCGTCTGCTGTCTCTCCCTCGTGAACTGTGAACAGTTCAGAAAACTACATGATGGGAAAAAACATTGCATTAATAAGTTTAAAATTGCTGAAGTGGTCTTTGGATTAAACAAGTAGGCTTCCCCCTGCATTATTTAAAAGCAGAAACTATGACATTGCTAATCATAATAATTTGTTTTTCAGTGGCCATGCAGCCCAAGTGGAGTTGGCCACGAAAATAAAATCACAGGCTCGCTGTAAGTTCAACATCAACCGCGCAGCAGTTTTGGATGGGTGCAATACGTTAGTCCGACAGCGCATTCCTCCGACAGCGCAGTGCTCCGACATTAAACAGTAAACCCGAACCAAACCCGCACCCTAACCCTAACCGCACGCGGATGCCACATAGTCGGAGAAAAGGTCTGTCGGATTAACGCATGCCTCCCGAGGGATATATGGAATTATTACTTCTAGAACAAATATTAAAAAGAGATGTACATCGGTTATGGCAAGAGAAATATGGAATAGTTGTGAAAATGACCTAAAGAAATGCAGTTCTATCTATAAATTCAAGAAAATGTTTAAAGATAATATAATAGATAAATATAAAAAAACATTATAAACCATTACATGTTATTTTTTGTAGATGAAAAGACAAATGTTGTCTTTGTTTTGTTTTGAGTATTGATTGATGTTTTGTTATTGTTTGTTTTATAACATTATAAGGGTAGGCATTATAAGCTACGGCTTCAGCCTACACCTTTTCGGTCCATGATTATTTTTTTTTCTTCCTTGGAAATGTCAAATGACAAACTCTGTACATGGCTTAATGACCGAAATAAAGTATTGATTCATTCATTCATTCATAATATGCTGATATATCCTTTTTTCTCAATCCACAGTATTCGGAGGGGCTCTCTATGACTTTTGCACCTCAAATCCCCTCTCTGGTCCACCAATAAGAAGGATCCCTAGACCTTATTCAGACCACCAAAGACTGCCAGAGTTGAAGTATCGTCCGTACAATAAATCCCTTATTGCTGATCGACTGCCAGTTGACTTTCAGCCACAAGCTGAACTCGGACGTCTAGAAGTGCAACTTGACAATCCTGTATCCATCTCTTGAGTTCTCACAGAAGTATGTGGTTGCTGAGCGTGACGTATGTGGATATATAACTCACAGAAGTATGTGGTTGCTTAGCATGGCGTATGTGAACACATAGAACATATGAAAATGATGAAGGCAAAGAGATCTGCATTAAGAGAGGACAGAAAAGGTCAGGCAGATGTGAATACATAACGATGACCAGGATTGGGAGGACCTATACAAACAAGACCAATTTTCCAAACTTAGAGTGTACTTTTGTAATAATACACTCTAATGACTACTTGCAACGTTGTATCACAATATTGAACACTGAACTTAGATGTCAAGTCAAGAGGGTTTTATTTGCCTCTAGAAGTAAACAAGAACAAGCGGAAAAAATATTGATGGGTCTTTTTTCCACAACAGTGTGCTAACATTGTCAGGAATGAGTACGGAGAACCCAAGAACAGGCAACAGGAGGCAAAAGGATGAACTTGAAGTGTTTATTAAACTAGAGCAAGGTACTTTCAAATAAGGGCAACAGACAGATAGGACATTCAGATACAGACTCACTCAACATGAGATTTACTGACCAACAGGGGCACATTGTAAACATAGGGCTTAAATAGACAGGGATAACAGGACACAGGTGAACTCAAACAGACAATCAACACTGGGATAGGCTAACTGGCAAACAAGCAAACAGAACACAGGTGACTAGGGTTACAATAATAAAGGGAGGTGAGACAAGGCAGGTAACAGCAAACAAAGGCAGACAGGAAGGCACAGAACATTACTACAAAATAAGACACACAAAACCAGGGCAACAACAGAGTAACAGAAAACGAACAGAACAGGAATACAAGACAAATACAGAACATACTGAACAGGCCTAAACGGGCCTAAAGAACAGGCCTAAAGAGTCAGGGAAAAAAACTAAACAATACAGTCACAGTCCAAGGGCGAGGAGTGGACTGTGACAAACATAATAATACAATACTGTCTTAGACAGTTACAATGGAATGTGCAGGTATACTGTGAGTGTGCAGATACACTATCATTCCAATAGCAGCAGTGTTCAATCAAAGGTGCAAAACAAAATACAAGTAAAAGTAAAATACATATATACATAGATTGAGGGTCACTGGTCTGTTCCATTTTTGTATTCTATCTTTTTTTGTCCTTTCCTATGTTAATGTTTTGTTCATCATACATTCCTTTTTCTATTGAAAAGAGAAGCATAGTGGATTCATTCCTTAAACACTTTAGCCCCTAATGGTCTTAACATTGATTTCGACCTGAGACCCTTCTTATGATGGTGGGTAGAGCTTCATGTCCAGCAGCCTATTTGGCCTGGACTTATTTCCCTCTACCTATTTTATAAAAACATTTGTAAAATAGTCTAAGAAATTTCAGTGCCTTCAAAGTTTTTTCTATATATGACACTATTTCCTAGATGCCAAATGATGTAAAGAAGCATATGGTCCTAGGATTCTCCATTGTGTTTTTAATTAATAATATGCATCCACTCTCAATGTGTATGAGGTCTCTCACACAGGAGTCCTGACACACTGTTCTCTGCCACACTTGATCTTCTCCTCTCCTGTGGTTCTGTGACCTGGGTTCTATGATTGTCATGGATGTACTGCTGCTGTATTCATATGTCCACTTTTTTATTATTCTTTTCAATACTTAACTGAATGTATTGTTGTAACTCTATGTATTAATTGTTACAAATGTCATGTATGTATGCATCTTTGTTGCACCCTGCAAGCTTGTTAATGGGAACCAATCACCCAATTTGGGCGTGAGTCAAATTGAGGACACTCCCTAAGGACTCCTCTTTTGTTCCCACAGTCTACATAAGCAACCTGCTCTTACATGCCTCTCATACCCTGATGAAGACATAATATGTCGAAACGTTGGTAACTTATAAATAAAAACGTTTATTGCATCGTGGCTGCGAGTCTGTGCGACCTCTCTTTTTCCCTTTTTTAGCCACTAGCAGCGCGGCGGCTCTACAGACAGCCTCAGACATCGTCACTCGCGACACGACATGTTTTCGACATGTTTTCGGGACACCTATTTGTCTATTGGCTGTCCTGGCTGTCCTTCACTACTTTACAGCCAATGGGGACTTGGGGAGACACTACTTTAAAGCCAATGGACGGCCGTTACGTCACTCGCAGCACCCGCCTCCTCTCTCACTCACTCACTCACTCACTCACACACACACATCACGGCCGTCCTGCAGCACCCGCCTCCCCTCGCAGCTGCGAAGGGGAGGCGCCCCCTTACCTCTGACTGCAAAGGCCAAACAACGGATGCACGCTTATAAAGTACTCGAGTAAATGTACTTAGTTACTTAGAACATTTATTTTTCGCCGACTTCACATCGCCCGTCCACGCAGGGAACGGGGTTCCCTGGCTCAAAATAGATGGGGGGGACTGCAGACTCGATCCGGACTCTGACGTTATGACCCGATCAGGGATCGGCTTTATATAATATAATACAATATATAAAACACAGAGTATGGAGAAGAAGTCTCTCTCTGTATCGCGCTGTATCTATCAGGCTGCGATCCTTAACTGCCCTCCTCCCCAGTCCCCACTCACTCACTCACACACACACACACACACACACACACACATGGTCACGGTGACACCGTTGAGAGAGGGAGACGGACGCAGGCACTGGTCGTCAATGTAGTAAAACATCTTGGATCGACCACTAGAATAATAACTGATCATCATACATCTCAAATACAGGTCTACTACACTACTAACCTTTTGTTGCTGTTGTAGGTAGGGTAGGCTACATTAATGATGATAAAACAATCGGACCACATCGTCTAATACTTTCTCTCTCTCTCTCTCTCTCTCTCTCTCTCTCTCTCTATCTCTCTCTCTCTCTCTCTCTCTCTCTCTCGCATTTGCTCTCTCTTGCTCTCTCTCTCTCTCTCTCTCTCTCCAGTCTGTCCTCTCTATCAAAAGCATTGCATGGCTTGCGCGCATTTTAAGCTGGAATATAGGCAACCCTAACTACTGTTTATGCAGCGTTTCACTTGATGTTGAATCTCAACTAGTCAACTGGTGTCTACCGTATTGACAGCAGATGAAACGGTGAAATCAGCGTGCGCAGGGCAGGCATGAGGCATCACGGCCACTTGTGTTTTATTTTGTTCATTAGTGTTACTGATAGATACAGCGCGATACCATGAGGCATCACGGCCACTTGTGTTTTATTTTGTTCATTAGTGTTACTGATAGATACAGCGCGATACAGAGAGAGACTTCTTCTCCATACTCGGTGTGTTATATGCATATTATATAATAAAGCTGTTGTCATCTCAAATTGACCAGCCAAACTAAAATCCACCATTTTAGAGAGTTGCTCCAACTTCCTTGGATCATCAGAGCGATGCGTTTCAACACAAATGCGCATATTATTGCCCGTCACTAGCAGGTTAACGATGGCTCGTTATATGCGCAGTTGACCACATGGCAATCAACATCACTAATTAATGGCAGCTGTGTGTGTGTGTGTGTGTGTGTGTGTGTGTGTGTGTGTGTGTGTGTGTGTGTGTGTGTGTGTGTGTGTGTGTGTGTGTGTGTGTGTGTGTGTGTGTGTGTGTGTGTGTGATATCAAACTGAATGTTTTCTGTAGTGTATATATCAAGTAATTCCCTGTAGAGCAGGGGTCTTCGACAGGGGGTCCTCAGAGTTACTACAGGGGGTTCTCCAAATCTTTGTGATAGGACCTATTTCTTTTATTTACATTAACCACATGAACCCTAATATCCCTATATTATGAGGAGAACTTTAGAAGAGGTATAGTGTAGAGGGGAAAAGAGCAGACCAAGTACAGAGCCTAGGGTCAACTTTACTAAGTGCTGAGAGTTTGCCATGTCTGATAAATACACTGATGACACTGCTGTTAAATAAGTCTATGGAGCTATCTATGACATCTATGAAAAGGTTTAATCTGCAACACAAATTGTATACAATATGTAGTGGGGGTCCCTGCTTCATCTCTCTCTTAGCTAAGGGGTCCTTGACCTAAAACACCTTGGGGACCCCTGCTGTAGTAATCAGAGTAGACCCTCTCCCTCACACTAAACTTAAATGACTTCTAAGTTCCACTTCTCCCCAAGATGACAACTTTATTTTCCATCCTGAATGACAATGGTCTAATATTATTATTGTATTTTGGCTATGTGCAATAACTGCTAGCCAATGTTCAGAGATTCTGTATTTGTCTTCATTTCTTTAATTAATATTTCTTTTGTTGGCAATACTGTCAGCCAGTGTTTTGAGACATATTGTCTTTTATTGCTACAAAATAAATTATACATGCATAAATAATAATCTCAGAATATTTGAATAAAAACATGAAAGTATCGGATCGGGACTCGGTATCGGCAGATACTCAAAATGAAAGGACTCGGACTCGAGGGCAAAAAAACCTGATCTGCTCTGCCCTTCAGTGCATATTTGCATGCACATAATGATGTTGTTGTTGTGGTTAAGTTGAAATAAAAGTTGCACAAGTTGTAACAATAGTGCTGTATCATTACTTTGTTGCAGTAATCAATTCATTCTAATATACGTACAATGACTGACAGAATAAATATATATATATATATATATATATATATATATATATATATATATATATATATATATATATATATATATATATATATTCCAAATATTATTTAACGTTTTCTTTTGAAGATCTTTTTGAAAATAGCCGATCTACAAGCTCAAAAAGCGTCGTGAATGCAACACTTTGCGAGCATGTAGATCTGCTATTTTCAAATAGCCAATGTACTAGTCTGTGCTACTGCTCGTATGTATGTATGTATGTATATATGTATGTATGTATGTATGTATGTATGTATGTATGTATGTATGTATGTATGTATATATATATATATATATATATATATATATATATATATTCCAAATATTCTTTAACTTTTTCTTTTCAAGATCTTTTTGAAAATAGCCGATCTACAAGCTCAAAAAGCGTCGTGAATGCAACACTTTGCGAGCATGTAGATATGCTATTTTCAAATAGCCAATGTACTAGTCTGCTACTGCTCATGTAGCCTAGTCGCTTCTTTTGGCCTTGTTTTCATATAACTGACTGCTTATTTCATAATATGGACTACATTTTACCATGACCCTTAAAATAAACATATGACATCATCTCAAACACATAACCAACGTCCACTCATTGACACAGAGTAATGATGACAAGATCAACTCAATAAAATGATGCCGGTAAGTGATGAAGATGAAAGCAACCCACTTCCACGTCTCTGAGTCTACACTTTCACATCTGCTGCTCAGCAATCACTGCATCGCCGACACACACACACACACACACACACACACACACACACACACACACACACATCCTTTATATTGGTAGCCAACCGATGAACCTCTCTGTGGAGCAATTTTGGTTGCATTGGAATGGCTGAGATTTCATTTTAAAGACCACATTACATTTTGTGCTGCAGATTGGGCCAAAAAAAGCCTGCCGCTAGCGGCTATATTATGACTTTAGTCATTTCTTGTTAGTTTATATTTCCAGTGGTCAGCACCTCCTTACTACTGGTGTGCGCTTTTGCTCTTTTGTGTGATACATCATACATTCCTTGAAAACACTTTCCACTTCCTAATCAAAGCAGCCTGCTTTAAGGAGAGCTGCCAGTTCTGAAGTGAACTCCATGTCCTCCAAGACATCATATTCCAATTCTGTCATGGCCAGCTGTGGCAAACCAGTGTCAGAGGGAGCATACATCTCCAGGTACATCTGACCTCTGAGAATGCGGAAAACGTCAGCCAGACCCTAGGCTCTAGGGTGGGGGCCTTCTGCCTCGACCGTGTCAGGGGGAAAGAAGAGAGACAGAGAGAGATACAAGTAGTAGAAATAACAATAGTTGCAAATATAGTAGTGTAAGATAGTATATGATAATATAATATAGTACAACAATGTGTATACAGTATATAATGGTATAATATAAGAATGTTAAGATAATATACAGTATAGTGTAGTGGTAGGATAGTGTAATGTAGTAGAAATCCACGGTTGTGCTCCATGGAGAGGCCCGGTCCGCAGTCACACTCTTGATCTGCAGCTGGGGGTCCGTAGTGACAGTCCATGGAACTGTGACGTGGGAGAGAAAGAAACTCTGTTTCCCCGGATCTGGAATTAGTGGCAGGCCTTACTAGAGCGTGAATCCGTACAGTGTTAATTACAATTGTACCAGTGGGACACAAACCCACACAACCAAAGGGAGGAGGAGAAGAGAGAGGACGAGAGGAGAGAGGAGAGAGGGAGGGGATGTAAGGGAGGGGATGTAAGGGAGGAGGGAGGTGGGAGGTGGGGAGGGAGGATGACTAGGGTGACTGAGTACTGAGAAACACTATACAATTAAAATTCACAGTGTAGGTCAACAATCACCTGGCATCTGTCTACATCTATACACTTCGGCTATAGGCTTTATCATACAGAAAGGTTTTTAATCTAGTCTTAAATATACAGATTGTGTCTGCTTCACGTACTGAGACTGGGAGATGGTTCCACAGCTGAGGTGCCTGAAACTTAAATGCTCTGTCTCCTGTGTTAACCTTTTTGGGGTTTCCTGGAGCCGTAAGCATTTTTGCATACTGTGGACGCAATGGTGTTCTGGCTGGTTTATAGGGCTCGATGAGTCTTTTAAACTCCATTCTGTATTTAACCGGGAGCCAGTGCAAAGAGGCCAGTGAAGGAGTGATATGATCTCTTCTTCTGGTTCCTGTCAGTATGCGTGCAGCGGCATTCTGGACTAGCTGCAGGCTATTTTGGGACTTACAGTACTTGGGCAGCCTGATAATAAAGCGTTGCAATAGTCCAGCCTAGAAGTAACAAATGCGTGAACAAGTTTTTCTGCATCATTTTGAGACCCTGTTTCGGGACCCTGTTTACCTTTTTTGTATTTGGGAAGGCGGTATCCAGGGTCACTTGTCGGTTAAAGCACTCTCTCTCGAACTCGCGGGTACCACTGTCTGGTCTCGGGCTAATAGCTCGTCGCTTAGAAGTTGCAGAGATTTCTCAAAGGTACCAACAAGAGCAATAGTAGCGCGCGAAAAAGCTGCATTAATGCGCTCGGATCGGTGATGCCGTTTAACATTTTTAATAATTTAGTAAAACTTAAGCTCCTCTCTCACACTCTGCTCCACTTCCCATGTCCCGCCTCCCCGCGGTGACTGACAAGCTGCGCGTCCTACGCAATCCTTTATGGTCCTACGATACTGCCTCTGATTGGCGAGCTCCTACATGCTTGCATGACAATCACAACGCGGGGAGGCGGGACATGGGAAGTGGAGCAGAGTGTGAGAGAGGAGCTTAAGTTTTACTAAATTATTAAAAATGTTAAACGGCATCGCAGATCCGAGCGCATTAATGCAGCTTTTTCGCACGCTACTATTGCTCTTGTTGGTACCTTTGAGAAATCTCTGCAACTTCTAAGCGACGAGCTATTAGCCCGAGACGAGACAGTGGTACCCGCGAGTTCGAGAGAGAGTGCTTTAACCGACAAGGGACCCTGGATACCGCCTTCCCAAATACAAAAAAGGTAAACAGGGTCCCGAAAGGGGCTAGGATTGGCTGGGAGACTAACAGGACACAGGTGAAGAAACAAGTAGTCACAGGGAGGTGAGACAAGACAGGTAGCAAACACTAGGGCAGACAGGAAACACTAGGAACATAACTACACAATGAAAGTACAAGGAGAACATGAAACAATAGGAGCGATACTACAAAATACGATACAAGGACACAGATCCTGACAGTACCCCCCCCTCAGGGGATGGATTCCAGACATCCCAAAAACAACGTCAGAACACCTAGCAGGGTGGGTGGAGGGGGGTTGTAAAGGAGGGGCTACAGAGAATTAAGACAAGAACATAGAACTTAACACTGGACTGCATGGCAGGGCAAGGCAAGGACTCACACAGAAAGACAGGTGGGAAGAGACGCAGACAAGCACACAGACATACAGGACACTTTTAACCATTGTTATGATTATGACGGGTATTAAGAGGCTGAGTGTAGGTTAGGTTTCTCTCCTGTGTCTGTGTGTGGGGAGAGTGTCGGGTGTGATTGGATGATTGTAGGAGGAGGGCGTGCCAGCAGCAGACGCATCCGTTCCTGATTGGTGGCCAGAGGGAGGCTTCAACTTTAAAAGGCTGTCAGCGGGCCGGCGGCAGCGAACCCGTTCCTTCTCGACTTCCAACCCGTCCGTCCTTCCTCTGTGTTCTGTAGTAGTAGCCATTTTGTGCATGTGAAGCCGAACAGATATGTAGTACTTGATCTCTACAAACACTTGATCTAAACTATAGATCTAGATGCTTAGAGCTCGATCCTAACTCGGCCTTGGCCGATTACTGTCATCAGCTTGTGATCTATTGTTCTCAGCTAAGAAGGGGGGGGGGGACTATTATTATTATTTGATTGAGCTTTGTTTTCCGATAGGGAGGTTAGTATTTGTATTTTGCTTTCTTTCGTGGGTAGGTAAGAGGTTTGTGTTCTAGTTGTGTTTTGTTGTAACTATTCCTCCGCCCCTGGCGAGTTTTGTAAACCACTTTGGAGAATAAAAAGAAAAGATCGAAAAAGCAAACTGTTTGGACGGCGGTTCTTGGGAGTTGGGAAGGGCGGTCTTCCACACCATATGTTATGTCTCGGTTCCCCTAGGCTGGGGCGTAACACCATATTAACACATACAAATGGAAAATGGTACACTTTAGATCCATAAGAAAATGGTACAAAATCAGACCCATCACTGACCATTTAAAACCTTTGAACCTTCTAATTGCACGCTCAACATGGATTCTGACATTTGCTAAGCATCATGTTGCCACAACTTCATGCTAAGGAAGCATGTGTTAAAAGTGTCACTGGCCCTTCCATCAAACAGTTTTGATGTGAACATTACATAACCATTGGGGGCAATACAATATAAGACTTTGTAAGTGTTGTGATGTTTGTAGTTGCTGTATGTTTGTCATAGATTCCTTAAGTGTGTTAGCCTTTGTACAAATATTTCAGTACGGTCTATTTTGCATTTTGCTTTGGGATAATTTTCACTGAAACATGAAGGCATTATTCTTTTGTGAGTATCTCTAGGCAACCATGCAATCACATTTTCCTTCATAAACCTAGCAATTATTTGTCAAATAAACTGTTAGCAGTACAGTTTATCAGAACTCCACAGGAGCACCGGTTTATTAGGCAAAGAACATAAACATGATAGTAGCGTAATTAATGAAAATATATTGAGCTGAGCTCCTGCTTACTCCTAATTGTTTACTCAAGTATGTGAACATCAAACAAAGACGTAGCCTCATTAAAACAAGTAACAGCTGGTCATTGACTGCTAATTTGGTCATCTTTGGAGGTGGGAGAAAAGCCATGAGGGCGTGCAAAAGCTGCCAAAAACTTTCAATACCTATGCCGATGTAAAACCTTGAATCTTTGTCATCCAGGTCATAGACTGACAATGATGGTGTAGGATCAGTTTATGTTGCACTGTTTCGCCTTCACTTGATAGTAGAGTAGTTGTGGTCTGTAATAATATCTGGCCACTGGATGCCGATATCATGCTTCAGAAACATGACATTTTCCACATGTTGTGTCTTCAGGTCCTCATGCCTTGTTTGACCTACAGCCATGAAACTTGGATACAAATATTTGTCTACTCATGCCGAACAACTTTCGCGGTCTGACTTTTGACCTCTGACCTTTAGATCTCCCACCATTTTGAATTATATGAAAAATCGTTAAAATCTCCTCCTGGGATTTTTGAGCAATCTGCACAAAACTTTTTACACGTGAACTTTGGACCTATGCTGACAAAACTGTAGAAGCAGTCCATTTTCCATAAGTGACTAAATTAAGTTTTTATGAGCCAATGAATATTGCAGTTTTATGAAAATTATTCTTCTGCCCCTAACACATAAATGCAGACTGATATGTTTATAAACTTTGCAGTATGGTAGAGGGTCATTCCAAATATCCCTGAAACCAATCTTACTCCAATTGGCCAAAGGGGGGTGCTATAGCAATCGTTTGAAAATGCAAACTTTAAACGGGCATAAGTCATGCCTCGTTTGGCCGATAGCCATGCAACTTGCTTACACATGTGCCTTGACTCATGAGGAACACATCTGTCTCTTTGATCAGTAAGCTCCGCCCTTAGATTTGAGCAGTTTGAAAAACAGTTTGAAAAATGGTGGGAAAAAAAACCTGTGATTCTGCTGGGATTTTTTAGCAATTTGCAATGGAATCTGCATTACATTACAATATCCACAATCCCTCACCACTCTGCTCAGCTGTTCAGAATGCATTAATTCATTGCATGTGCTGCTTTGTCTCAAGTTCAATCTATTCTATGTCTTATTGTGCTATTATTGCATATTGCTTTTTGCCTTTAATTCCTTGGCCCCGTTTATCGCTGCTTGCAGCTATATTTAAGGTTTCGAGGCCTATCAGGCTCGAAGCTTTATTTACATCTCTACACTTTCACTATTATTCTTCCGCCGTTTTTGGCAGTTTTGGCCTAACCGTGTGGTCACTTTTTACGAAACTCGGCAATATGGTAGAGGGCTATGCCAAACGGCGAAGACCCGAAACTCACAACCATTGGCCAGAGGGTGGCGCTGTAGCACACTACATGCGTCTCCTCATGCCTAACAACTTTCACACGCTGACTTTTGACCTCTGACCTTTAGATCTCCCACCATTTCGAATTATATGAAAAGCAGTTCAAATCAAACTCCTCCTGGGATTTTTGAGCAATCTGCACAAAACCTTTGACACATGAACTTTGGACCTATACCGACAGACGTGAGCAAGCACATTTTCCATAAGTGAAAACGTTAAGCTTTTATGAGCCAATGAATATTGCAGTTTTATGAAAATTATTCGTCTGACCCTAACACATACATGCAGACTCACATTTGTTTGAAACTTTGCAATATTGTAGAGGGTCATTGCAAGTATCACTGAAACCAACCTTACTCCAATTGGTCAAAGGGGGGCGCTATAGCAATTTTTTGAACATGCAAACTTTAAACAGGCAAAAGTCATGCCTCGTTTGGCCGACAGCTGTGAAACTTGCTTATGTGCCTTGACTCATGAGGAACACAGATATCATTTTGACCAGTAAGCTCCGCCCTCAGATTTTGCGCCATATTGAGCAGTTTGAAAAACATTTAAACCCAGGATTTCTGAGCAATTTGCGTGAAAGTGTGTCATCTGTGTGAGCTCCCTTTTCACCAGTTCAGGTCTGTTGGTCCAATGGCTTAATCACCTGCCTTGAAACCACAGGGTCGTCGGTTTAAATCCCACCTCATGCAGACTTCAACTCAATTGCATTTCACACAACATGACTGTATCAATGAATACATGTGCAATTGTTAAAGATAACGTGAAATGCTTATTTGAAAGTAGTTATTTTCAATGTATGACGTACTTCATTCGCCCTTTTGTTTTGTTTTGTTGGATCTTCTCACTGTCTGAGGCTGTGGATTGAATAGCTTGATCAGTAGAGTGTGAGCCTCATATGCCGAAAGTCCCCGGTTTAAACCCCACTCATTACAGTTTACATTTAAATTGCATTGTACAAAACATGACCCTGTTAATTCAGACATGTGCAATTTTTAAACAATAACATGAAATGCTTTTTTGAGAGTAGTTGTTTTTTTATGTATGACATACTTTCTTGTGAAAATAGCCGATCTACAATCTCACAACTTTTCAGATAGCAACGTGTTGTGAGCTTGTAGATCGACTATTTTCACTAGTTTCCATTCCGAGGAGACAAAAAAAAAACGTTATTGGTAAATGTTTTGTGAACCAGTGACTACAGTAGTTAGCGAAACAGAAGCTTGGATCATAACGGACGGAAAAACCTATACATATCAACAGACACCATCAGGGAGTCCATATCTCTAGCTCAATGAGAAGAGAGGCAGCCTGTGAATCCATAGGTCGCTGGTTTGATCCCTGTCCCCAACAATGCGTTGAGGTGATCATCATTTGGAATTCCCCCTATTCCCATGGATTGGATCGACCCCTCTCACTCATCACCTATCACACCTGTCACATGCAAAGTACAATGTGTAGGTACTTTACTACTCTACTCTACTACAATTACAGCAGATGACAGCTTTAGTTACTTGTTACTTTGCAGATGTAATTATTAATACAACACCTAGAGTAACCACATACAGCCGATCTACAATGTGACGCGTTATGAGCTTGTATGTATATAATAAGCAACCCATGCTGAATGATAACTTACCACATATGAAATCCAATTCTGTCTATCCAATGGCTCAGTCAGTACTGCGGCCATAGCTGAGTGGTTAGTGAGCCCGCCTAGGGAGCCAGAGGCCCTAGCTGTCCCAGGTACGATTCCAGGCCAGGCCAGCAAATGTGTCGATGAAATGAAATTTGTCCCAGAGCAAGACTTGTAACTCCTAATTGCTCACAGGCCCTCATTGGAAACAAAACTGCAAGGACTTTCATGAACGGACCTGTTAAAGGAATTGTCCTTATCCTTTACACTGTCTACCCGCAAGTCTATAGGTCCCTGGTTCAAACCCCAATTTAACCAGTCCAAATATAGTTTACTGAACAAAAATCATGACTTTGTTTCTCTCTCTCTCTCTCTCTCGCTCTCTCTCTCACTGCCTCTCTTTCTCTCTCTCTCTCTCGCTCTCTCTCTCACTGCCTCTCTTTCTCTCTCTCTCACTCTCTCTCTCTCTGTCATTGCCTCTCACTGCCTCTCACTGCCTCTCTCTCTCTCTCTCTCTCTCTCTCTCTCTCTCTCTCTCTCTCTCTCTCTCTCTCTCTCTCTCTCTCTCTCTCTCTGCCTCTCTTCCTCTCTCTCTCTCTCTCTCTCTCTCTCTGCCTGCCTCTTCCTGTCTCTGCCTTATCCCTCGAAACCGCTTATTGCTGCTTGCAGCTATATTGTTAGTCTCCGCCAGGAGAGTATTTTTTTCACTTTCTAAATATGACACACCGATTGGTCAAGCCTCACGTGACACGTGACAATACGGTGAAATACTGTGATCTGATTGGCTAGTGACGCATAGCGGCCTATAAATACATGGCGTCACTTTGACAGTGTCTGCGCCACTGTCAAAGTGAGGTAAGACAGGAACCATCACGAAATGGCTGAGAAATGGTGGATACTGTAACAATTAGATAGGATACATAATTGGCAGATAGGACAGATAGGACACTTATATAGACAGGAGGGATATGACACTTACACAGACAGGACGGATAGGACACTTACAGTATACAGACAGGACGGATAGGACACTTATACAGACAGGACGGATAGGACACTTATACAGACAGGACGGATAGGACACTTATACAGACAGGACGGACAGAACACTTACACAGACAGGACGGATAGGACACTTACATAGACAGGACGGATAGGACACTTATACAGACAGGAGGGATAGGACACTTACACAGACAGGACGGATAGGACACTTACACAGACAGGACGGATAGGACACTTACATAGACAGGACGGATAGCGGCCTATAAATACATGTGTCACTTTGAAAGAGTCATAAGCCAGATTCCAATACCGAAAATCTCGGCCACTCGCTCACTCCCTCTCGGTCACTCCGACTTCGAACCGGAAGTAGTCGCGATCCAATTGTTCATGTGCGTCTTGGAGGAGGCGAGTGGAGTCGAGTGGAGGAGGCGAGGAGGCTCTCCACTTCCGCATTGAGCGAGTGTACATCAAGTGTATCCTCGACCACTCTCAACAGCTCCTCCGCGGCAGACTTCCGCATCACGTGTACACTTATTGTCTCCGCCAGGATACTTTGTTTTCACTTTCTAAATATGACACACCGATTGGTCAAGCCTCACGTGACACGTGACAATACGTTGAAATGGTGTGATCTGATTGGCTAGTGACGTATATTCAATTCAATTCAATTCAATTTTATTAAAGTGTCAAATCACAACAAGTTGTCTCAAGACACTTTACATGTAGAGAAGAGACCCAACATCCCACCCTGAGCAAGCAATTTTGCGACAGTGGCAACGAAAAACTCCCTCTTAATTCAACAGGAAGAAACGTCAGGCAGACCCTAGGCTCTAGGGCGGGGGCCTTCTGCCTCGACCGTGTTGGGGGAAAGAAGAGAGAGAGAAAGGGAGAGACAGAGGAGAGACAGAAAGAGATACAGTGCAAGCAGTAACAATAACAATAATAGCAAATATAATAGTGTAAGATACTAGCATATGATAGTATAATATAGTACAGCAATAGTGTGTATGCAGTATATAATGGAATAATATAAAAATGTTTAAGATAATATAATATGCGGTATAGTGTAGTGTAGTAGAAGTCCACGGTCGTGTCCAGGTCGTGCTCCATGGAGAGAGGCCCGGTCCGGTCCGCAGTCACAGTCTTGAGCCGCAGCTGGGGGTCCGTAGTAACAGTCCATAGACTCCATGGAGAGGCCCAGGCCCGGTCCGCAGTCACAGTCTTGAGCCGCAGCTGGGGGTCCATAGTAATAGTCCATGGACCTGCGACGTGGGTGGTAGAAGAAACTCCGGGGAACGAGTCCCCGGTTGTAGAATTAGTGGCAGGCCTTACTAGAGCGTGAATCCGTACAGGGTTAATTACGATTGTACCAATGGGACACAAACCCACACAACCAAAGGGAGGACGGGAAGAGAGAGGACGAGGGGAGAGAGGAGAAAGGGGAAGGTGGGGGAGAGAGGATGACTATAGGGGGACTGAGTCTATACACTTCGGCTATAGGCTTTATCATAGAGAAAGGTTTTTAGTCTAGTTTTAAATATACAGAGTGTGTCTGCTTTACGGACTGAGACTGGGAGAAGGTTCCACAGCTGAGGTGCTTGAAACTTAAATGCTCTACCTCCTGTTCTAGTTTTTTGGGGGTTTACTGGAACCGTAAGCATTTTTTCATACTGTGGACGCAGTGGTGTTCTGGCTGGTTTACGGGGCTCGATGAGTTCTTTGAGATATACTGGTGCCTGTCCATTGAGAGCCTTGTATGTGAGGAGGAGAACTTTAAACTCTATTCTGTATTTAACCGGGAGCCAGTGCAAAGAGGCCAATGAAGGAGTGATATGATCTCTTCTTCTGGTTCCTGTCAGTATGCGCGCAGCGGCATTCTGGACAAGCTGCAGGCTATTTAGGGACTTACTTGGGCAGCCTGATAGTAAGGCGTTGCAATAGTCCAGCCTAGAAGTGACAAATGCGTGGACAAGTTTTTCTGCATCATTTTGGGACAGAATGTGCCTAACTTTTGCAATATTACGCAGGTGAAAAAAGGCATTTCTTGAAATTTGTTTTATGTGGGACTGAAAGGACATGTCTTGGTCAAACGTGACTCCCAGATTCTTTACAGTGGCCCTGGAGGTCAAGGTAATACCATCTAGGGTAAAATTCTCATCGATTAATTTATCTCTGAGGTGCTTAGGGCCGAGTACAATAACTTCAGTTTTGTCCGAGTTGAGGAGTAGGTAATTACGGGTCATCCAACTCTTGATGTCTATAAGACATGCTTGAAGTTTAGCCAGTTGATCTGTTTCATCTGGCTTCATTGATAGATATAATTGTGTATCATCTGCATAGCAATGGAAATTTATAGAGTGTTTCCTAATTATCTCACCTAAGGGAAGCATATATAGAGTGAATAGTATTGGTCCAAGTACAGAGCCTTGTGGGACTCCGTATTTAACCTTTTCGCGTAGTATAGCGGCCTATAAATACATGGCGTCACTTTGAAAGAGTCTGTGCCTCCTTCAAAGTGAGGTAAGACAGGAACCATCACGAAATGGCTGAGAAATGGTGGATACTGTAACAATTAGATAGGATACATAATTGGACAGATAGGACAGATAGGACACTTACATAGACAGGAGGGATATGACACTTACACAGACAGGACGGATAGGACACTTATACAGACAGGACGGATAGGACACTTATACAGACAGGACGGATAGGACACTTATACAGACAGGACGGATAGGACACTTACACAGACAGGACGGATAGAACACTTACACAGACAGGACGGATAGGACACTTACATAGACAGGACGGATAGGACACTTATACAGACAGGAGGGATAGGACACTTACACAGACAGGACGGATAGGACACTTATATAGACAGGACGGATAGGACACTTACATAGACAGGACGGATAGGACACTTACACAGACAGGACGGATAGGACACTTACACAGACAGGACGGATAGGACACTTACATAGACAGGACGGATAGGACACTTACATAGACAGGACGGATAGGACACTTACACAGACAGGACGGATAGGACACTTACACAGACAGGACGGATAGGACACTTACATAGACAGGACGGATAGGACACTTACATAGACAGGACGGATAGGACACTTACAAAGACAGGACGGATAGGACATAATAATTAGAACATAAGAAGTAGAACATTCACAGAAGTAGAACATTCCCAACATTCCCAACACAAGTCTGCTGGCGGAGACTTGTGCTCCGAGGAGCACTTTTTCTAGTTATATTTGATATTGTTTGGTTGTTGATAAAATTGAGATGTTCTCTCATCTCAATTTTAGTTAAAACTCTGGCTGCCACATTTTGAACAATTCTTTATCTGTCAGCTGTTTTCTTTGGCAGGCCAGAAAAAAAGTGCATTGCAGTTATCAATAGGGTTAAGGGTACCGAAATTCGGTTCCAAGCAGGAACAGATAAAGAAATGGTCGGTACCGGGTACCCATAGACAACATGTAATTTCGGTTCTGCATATCGGTTCCTAGACGTGCTTAAAGCCGTTAAAACAAAGGCGTTTAGAAGTCCTACACAAACAGCACAAAATCACAAATCCGGTAAAACACTGTTGTATGGAGAAGTATCAGGGGTGAAAGTGGGCCGGCACGGTCCGGAACGGCGTTCCGGTAAAAGATTCGGTGCCGGAACGCCGTTCCGTTAAGAAAAAGTCAAAGGCAGCTGTGAAAATCCCATATTAAATAACCTGCCACAGACCTAGCTGTAGTTTACAACCCTCGTAGACGTATTTACGATTCTGACGTCTTCAATCTACGAGAGTTGTAGGGTGCTCGTCCCATGGAGAGGGGCACTTTCTGCACTTTACCCCGTAGACACTCCAAACATGTACAAATTGAAAATAAAAGGTGCTTACCGCAAAGCCCCAAATGTTAACGACCTCTGCGGGGTAGTAGTGATCCCCGTAGAGGTATATCTTTCAATAAAGAAGTCTTTTAATCCAGCTTGTGTCGGAATCTTCACTGTTCTTCTTTTGTTTTAAATGAGTTTGAACTGCGCAACAGCGATTTGGCGGTCGGGAGGTGTATTGCGCATTGAACACACAATGTATCAATACACCTCCCGACCGCCAAATCGCTGTTGCGCAGTTCAAACTCATTTTAAACAAAAGAAGAAGCAGTGCGCAATACACCTCCCAACGTTCAAAACATGTTTCTGGTTGGCTGACAGACTAGCATAGTTAGTTCTGATTGGTTCAACACGTCTTTTCTGGAAAAAAAAGAAAAGAAACGCGAGGGGAAATATACACTGTTTTGATGAAGAATGCAATTTAAAATAAATGAAGCACAATGCAACGAAAACTAACTGAGATGTTTAAGAGAAAAGAAGACAAAGTTGAAGAAGCTGACAATGGGGTTAAAAACAAAGTTTGTAGAACAACAACGCCCAGGTACAGTGGTGGGAAAAGTACTCAATTACTTAAGTAAAAGTATCAATACTGCAATGTATGTATGTAAAGCACTCTGTTAAAAGTTCGGAATTGAAAATTTACTTGAGTGAAAGTACAAAAGTATTGGTATCAAAATGTACTTAGGCCTACCAAAAGTAAAACTACTAAAATGTTTGAAAATAGAAGATCTACAAGCTTGTGGAGCTTGTAGATCGGCTATTTTCAAATAGCCTAGGTATAAAATAGGGCGAAAGGGATTAATGTATGATTTATAATGTAATGATATATATCTGCAAAGTAACTAAACTTTTCAAATAATTGTAGTGGAGTAAAAGTACAATATTTGCCTCTGAGCACATCTCCACAGCACATAATGATGCAATCAAAATTCTTGAGACAGCAAAGAAAGACACACTTCTCAACATGAATGCCAGAAGTCAGCAGTCTGCATTTGAGTCTACTGCCAAGGTATTCAGGACAGCATATTATGTGGCCAAGAACAACAAGCCTTTCACAGACTTTGAAAGTCTGATAGACCTGCAGAAGGCTAACTCCTCTGATTTAGGGCGTGTTTTGCACAGCAAAACTGTCTGTGTTGATATAATTGATCATGTGTCATCACAAATGAAACGGGGACTTCTGAACAAGATAAAAGACACCAGGAGTAAGATCACAGTATTGGCTGATGAGTCAACCACTGTTGGGCACAAATCAACACTAATTGTGTTTCTGAAGGCTAGTGTTGATGGAGACACGGAGCCCATTGCCTTTCCACTGGACCTGGTTGAGCTGGATAGTCTGTGTGCTGCTCACATCAAGGAAAAGCTCATGGATTGTTTGTTGAAGAATGGCTTCACCATTGAGTTACTGCAGGAAGTCTTCATTGGATTTTGCAGTGATGGGGCCAGTGTAATGCTGGGAGTGAAGTCAGGTGTTGGGAAGTTGCTCCAGGATGATTTCCCAGGCATTGTACTTTGGCACTGCCTTAATCACAGACTGGAGCTAGCTGTGGACCAGGCACTGGATGTGACAGGGGGAACCAAAGACTTCCAGTCCTTCCTTGACTGCCTGTATTCTTTATATAGCCAGTCACCAAAAAACACACGGCAGCTGAGTGAATGTGCTCACAACCTACACATCAGCCTGAGGAGGATTGGACGAGTGTTCAGTGTCCACTGGGTAGCCTCTTCATACAGGGCCGTCTCTGCAGTTTGGGACTCTTTTCCAGCCTTGGCACAACACTTCAGTGAGGCATCAGAGGATGGTACAACTAACCGCACGCGGATGCCACATAGTCGGAGAAAAGGTCTGTCGGATTAACGCATGCCTCCCGGCAGAGAGAGGGCCAAATTCAAAGGTCTGCTTTCTAAATTGTGCTCCATCAACTTTGTAAAAAGCCTTGCCATAATGGTAGATGTTCTGACTGAACTCAAGAACCTGTCAGAAATTCTTCAGAATAGGAAGATCACTCTACCAAAGGCACATGACATGATGACAGCGTATGTGAAACGCATAGAAAGCCTCAATACGTACCCAGGACCACATGCAGTTGAGGCCAGCCAGGCAGAGGAAGTGATGGAATTCAAGGGAGAGCAGTTAAGAGTTGGCAAGAGTCCTATCATTAACTCTGCTCAGTTCATCCAAGCAGTGGCAGACAATATGAAAGAAAGATTATTCACAACCACAGCAAACAGAGCATAGGCCAGTGTCGCAGCAAACCGAAAAGAGGCTTACAATAGCCTTATCAATCAAATGGCTGTTCTCAACCCTGACACATGGGACCACGAAAATCCTCGATTTGGAGAAGATGAGGTGAGGGCTTTGTGCCGTACCCTACATGTGAGTGAACATGAAGCCCACCTTGGGTTCACTGAGTACAAGGCAAGTGGAGGAAGAAGCATTCCCAACCAGATGAAGAAGTTGCTCATGGCAGTGGACACACTGTCTGCAAGCAATGCTGATTGTGAGCGGGGGTTCAGCTCAATGAACAATATCATAACTGACCATAGAAGCAAATTGTTAACAAAAAATGCAGCAAGCCTCCTCTTCATCAGCACTGTGGGACCACCATGCAAACAGTGGGATCCAATGCCTTATGTGAGGACTTTGCTGGGCAAAGGAAGAAGAGCAGCCCACTCAACGGGTTGCATGGCTCGCTGTCAATCAGAAGAGGATACTTTAAGCCTCTGTGGGGAACGTTTTAAGTGTTCAGCTTCCATTCTCAACATCTTTTTGTTTCCAAAAACAGCACCAATGGGTAAACATATAAGCATGACAGTAAACTAAGTGTTCTCATTTTCTACACCACTTCTCTCTACCCCATACACACAAAAAGCTGTTGAATTTGCGCTTATTTTTATTTTACTTTATTTGCTTTAATTGGGGAAGTTATCTTCAGAAGATATTCCATTTTAATGTGCATATTGCAAGAGACATTTGGACTTATTTTTGTTAATTTATGTTATTTACTTATTTCCTTTTAATTTAAAAAAGTCAATGTTTAAGTTATCTTCAGAAGATCTTCATTTTTAATGTGCACATTGCAAGAGACATTTGGACTTATGTTCTTATGTTGGTTAATTGTAATGTCTATTTAATTTCATTTAATTTCATAGTTTGATATTGAAGTTCTGTGTTAAGATTAACAATCTGTGGTACCATTTTATTTAATTTAGTTAACTATGTTGAGTTAGAAGTAACTGTTGAGTTAGATTGATATTGAAGTTTTGTGTCAACATTAAGAGAATATTCTATGGTACTCTACACACACAATTTGGTTTAAATAAACTATTTTCTATGCATGATATCATGTGCTTATCATTTCTACACCATACCAGGCATTAAGAAATTGATCTTCAGGGATACATGAATGAGGGAAAAAGCCTATAGTTACACCTATAACTTATAGGTATAACTGTGGCAAAATCAAAATGCATTTTTCTATGCATTTTATGGGTTTTGGGCCCCCCCCCCAAAAAATCCGCCGCATTCCTCCCCGCACACACCCCCCCCTCTCCACTCCCCTCTCCCCCTCAGTGACACCACCATGTCTGTCTCTCAACTGAAGTAGTGAGGAAGGAATAGCCTGCCCTTTCAAACTTTGTACCAAACGTTGCTGTTGTCACCTTGAAAACTAGAATCCATGTCAGAGGGTGCAACATTAATAGAATAACCAGCACTAGTTAAGAGCCTCGGCCTGCAGCGCAAAACAATAACACCAGCTGTAAACGCTTCTCCTTGATTGTGTGTGTGTGTGTGTGTGTGTGTGTGTGTGTGTGTGTGTGTGTGTGTGTGTGTGTGTGTGTGTGTGTGTGTGTGTCTGTCTGTCTGTCTGTCTGTCTGTCTGTCTGTCTGTCTGTCTGTCTGTCTGTCTGTCTGTCTGTCTGTCTGTCTGTCTGTCTGTCTGTAATGAAACTTAAAGTGACTTCTCCATAAGGAAGGAATGGCCTAATATTATTAATGCATTTTGGCTGTGTGCAATAATGCAACTGCAGACATTACAGTATTGCCTTTTGTTAGGCTATTCAATGTTTTGAGACATTGTATTTTATTACTACACAATAGTAAATAATTGATTCTACACAATAAATAAATATGTTTTAAATAACTGATCTCAACATGGACCCATTATAGTTATGATATGAGGGTTTTGCCATAATCATGTAGCTCTACAACAGAGGCATAGCCATGACAGCAATGGTACAAGAAATATTTAAAAAAAAATGTATATATATATTTTTTTAAATAATACTTTTCGGCTATTTGGTATTCGGCCGTCGGCCAAGTGTTTCCTATATTCGGTTTTGGGCAAGAATGTTCCATTCGGTGCATCCCTATTAAATAGACATTTGACCTCTTATTTTTTTTTTATCATTTTGGAACCGAAATATGGAACCGTTAAGAACCGGAACCGATAAGCAGAACCGGAACCGGTACCGGACTTGTAAAAATCCTAACAATACCCATCCCTAGTTATCAAGCCAAGAGAAATCAAAAGTGTGGATCAACGTGTTTGCATCGTTCGACGACAGATAGGCTATATTGAGCCTAAGATAAAAGAAGGCAATCTTGGTAACATGATTAATGTTAATGCTATTAAAATTCAATAGGCCTGGGCCGCAGCGTGGCGGTCCAGGCACCCTAGGCTGCAATGCCAGCCTGACAGCGTGTCGCGGGTTCGACTCCCGATCCCGACGACCTTTGCTGCGTGTCACCCCCCCATCTCTCTCCCCATTTCCTGTCAGTCTACTGTCATCTATCAATAAAGGCAAAAAGCCCAAAAAATATCTTTAAAAAAAATAAATAATAATAATTCAATAATAACCCCCAGGTTCTTTACTGCAGTGTTGCCAATGTTGTCAGGATACCGAGTCTACTTATTATTGATTCTCTCTGCTCCCTAGAACCAATTATCAGAACTTCTGTCTTATCCTCATTTAGCTTAAGAAAGTTCTGATGCTGGACAGACAGGTCAACAACAGGTCTAACTAGACGCGTCGCAATTCAGGGCAATTGCAGAGTGTGGTTGCGTTGACATTAGTCGCGTGTTGCGGGTTTTGGGTCCCAGGAATCAGTTGTGGGTTCAGTTAGGAGTAGGCCAAAGTAAATGTAGTGTGGCGAGATTGTCTGCAGTGGAGGTTATGTAATGGTTTTATTGTTCATGTGGACATGAGCTGTAGAGTATTAATATAGAAGGCTGTAGTATGGATATGATTAAATTGCTAAATGACATGCAATGTTTACTTTAGTTTTTGGAAATTATAGTAAACAATGGTACAATCTAAAGATGTGAGGTTGCACCTGTTACAGGCTAGATGTATTGGCTTTATGAGGATATCATTATAAGTCAATAACACAGTTATAAAATAGCACTGTGTGTGTGTGTGTGTGTGTGTGTGTGTGTGTGTGTGCGCGCGCGCGCACGCACATAAATTACAGTATTGGTTCCTAAGTGACTTTGGGCTAAATAAAGTATTCACTTTAAAATATATTCTGTCAGAAGGTATATTATTGTTTTGGTGTATTTTGCTATTAACAATATGTTTGTATTCTTGAAATAAAAGGGGTATTAACATTATGGTGAGATCTATTTTTCTGAAATACTTTGTTGTGTGAATTTATCACTTTGTTTACTTTCTGGATAGAGGTAAGTTCAGCCAGACTTATGTAATATACTTTGGGTTTTAAAACTGCCTGAACAGGTTCATTCATAATATTGTGACTTGGAAAGTGTGTGAGCATTTATTATTTTAAAATGAGATCCAAGCTAATTATAACTGAGTTAATCAGAGTGAAGTGTTTTTTTTTATAGAACTCAAAAGCCCTACTGTCAACCACTTGATGTTCGAGGGGACTATTACATAAATATATAGGTTATATTTACAATATCTTTTGACATTGTGTGTTGTGGCTTTTGCAATACATTTTTTTAACTGTATTTGTTAACTTTGTGACGCTGGCATTCTGTTTTAAATGCATTGTCATATGAAATAAAGTCTATTCCACTTTGCGTCTATATGGTTGTTGTCATTTTCTTACAGTATACACTGTATTATGTATGTTTGAGTTCTTTACTTTATTAAAGTGCTATGTTCCCACTGTAGAAGTAAACTTGCTTTTACAATAACATGATGATTACATTATATGTTTCTCAAATTGTATTACACAACTAATAATTATGATGATGTTCGCATTGTGGTTAAATGAAAAATGTTCCTTTCGGCTATAGGTCATCTAAATAGAGATAACAGTGCATTTATTTTTGGCAATCATCTGAACTGTAATATGTGTAGTAATCTTCTAAGAGCAGATTCAGAGCTGCGCTATTATAGTCAAAAACAGCAGAGGACGCTGTTTTTCCATTTCATTTGGCGATGGGGTTCCCAGATTGTATGTGTACTGCTGTTGATACAGGTTTTTGGTGATGAATATGTAGTTTTACGTTGTGTCCCTGTAACAGTTTGGCCAGAATAATACTGTATAATTATATACAATAATTGGTTCGTTTGATATTGTGTATTCCACATTATGTAAATACATTTTCTCATATTTGTACAGGCCTAGTATAAATCCATAGCAAAGGTTGTCACAGCAGGATATGGGAGTAAAAAGAGGTTGTAAAATGCGTTTCAATTACATCTCTTCGGTATATAGTGATGCATTTACACCAGTATTTGTTGCTCAGTAGTTACAACATTCCATTATATTGTTTCCTTAAAGGTGTACACGTGTAAAGACATGTATTTTAATGTTTCCATAAGGTTATTACAAATGTACATTCATGTATACAGTATATTAAGGTCCAGGGTATCATTATGCCATATTATAAACATCTTCTTTGACATGAGGTATAACGATGAATGGCGCAGAACAGTGGACAGGTGTTATAGTTAAATTCTGAGGTAAGGGGGATACATTTAGGATGGACAGTCTGAATGAACGGTGTGATGTTTACTAATTGAGGAAATAATATCCTTAGATAAAGATATGCATACCTTTATAAAGCAATATGCTGTGGACAACTTGTGGTCAGTTATTTAAATATAACTTATTTTAAGTCATGTTTTAGGGTGGGTATATCTGTACATTTTGCGTGTAGCCTTGCAAATAATTTAACACTGCATCACAAAGAGATTGTTTTTCACTCTTCTGCTTGAACACTAGCTCCATAGAGAACCTCTCACTCCGCTATACAGCTCCGAGATGAGGTTCTATGTGGTTCTCATCCGGGATCGGTCGAACGTCCGCCAAGCTCCGCTGTTTACCCTTTTGTATACATCGTATCCCAAAACTAATGGTAGATTCCAAACCTCACGGATGTTTAAGGTTTGGACCGGAGCATAATATTTTAGGTCTGGAGCGAAACTACCCGTTTAAATCGCTTATTTAGTCCGCCGGTGGCCATGTTTCCCATTGTAGCCAAACCAGGAGCAGTACTGGCAGCGGACGTAGGGGGGTTTTCCGGGTTGAATGGGAAACATGGCCACAGGCTGACTAAATAAGCGATTTAAACGGGTAGTTTCGCTCCAGACCTAAAATATTATGCTCCGGTCCAAACCTTAAACATCCGTGAGGTTTGGAATCTACCATTAGTTTTGGGATTCGATGTATACAAAAGGGTAAACAGCGGAGCCTTGGCGGACGTTCGACCGATCCCGGATGAGAACCACATAGAGCCTCATCTCGGAGCTGTATAGCGGAGTGAGAGGTTCTTTATGGAGCTACTTGAACACAGGCATTAACACCATAACAAGTTATATATTGTTTTCAAGAATTGTTGTATAGTAAAAACCATTTCTGCTTGAACACAGGCATTAACACCATAACAAGTTATATATTGTTTTCAAGAATTGATGTATAGTAAAAACCATTTCACACATTTGTTTAAAGCAATTGATGCAGTTTTAAAAAATCCTTTGATTCAACTTAAGTGTCTTAATATCATAACATGTAGGTGCCTGTAGTACAATTTGCGCACGTCTGCAGTATAATGATAAAAATGTTTTCCTCGGGACCTCTTCTCCAAATAAAGACTTATGTTGGTGGCAGTACTTGAGTATATGTACTTAATTACTTAGACCATTACCTAACGTCTCGATACATGGTCCGTGACAAAATGCACTCAACCATTCCCTAAACACACAAATAAAGCAGGTTCAAATCTCTTGCTTTTTGTTTGTAGACTAGTTTGTGTCTCTTCCTGCGTTGTTTTGGCTAGATGGTACAATGCTAGTTTTATGTTAGCATTGTTGCCAGGTTTTGTGAGAGAAATAAGTAAGCAGGTCTATGAAAACAACCCCAAAAGAATCGATTAGGCCACAACACATGAAAATAGTAGATCTACAATATATATTTGTTTATCACTGGTTTAAATAATTGGCCCAAATAAGCAACTACACTTTAGAAACAAGCCCAAATAAAATCGCAACCAGCCAATCACCAATAAAAAAATTGCTTTACAGAAAAAAAGACCAACCTCGCTTATAATATGCGGACATGGCAACACTTCTCAACACTTCTGGCATTTGCTTGCAACTGCCATCTAGTGGATGAATAGGTGTACTACGCCAGTAATTGAACAAGCTTACCCAACTTACCAGTAGGACTTACAAACATTAAACTTCAATATATCTAGTTGCATTGTGCAAAACTGTACACATAAAACAATATGGTTACAGCAACGTTTTGGAGCTTCTGATCAGACATTCAGATATTGAAGAACATTGGTGTATTTGTTCAAAGTCTTGGGTCTTACATCTAAGTTATTGTTAAGAACTTGGGTGCACTCTTACATGCTGGATACAGAGTGTTTTAATGTTGACACATTTTGTAAATTGAAAGACCTTGTTGAGCCGTTAACCAGCCTCTCTATAGCAACTGAAACCCTGTGCAACCTACCAACAAAGATTTGTGACCACATAGACAGGTTTCCTGTTAGTAAACATGAGAGGAATATGACCGCGCAGATGCGGGGGAAGCCTATGGGTGCGTTTGGAAATTACGCACCGGAGCACACTCGCCTATTAGTTTGTATTGGCCAGTGCGCTCACTGCCGCTCAGGGCTGTATTTTCGAACGCGCCTTACCCCCAGGCATGCGCAGATTGCGCATTCTGCTCTGTGATGACGTCGCTCGGAAACCCGTCTATACAATTTCTTTTAGAAGTATTTGACTAAAACTAAATATCTAACCATTATATTGAACATTATCCTTTGCTGATAAACATTTGGTCCATTAATAAAGTTTTGGACCTGATCCAAAACATTCTTCCTTTAAAAAACTGTTCCCCTCTTGGTGCAGAAAATACAATCTCTTCATTCTTCTATGCTGTGATAGAAGTGTCCATTCTTGAGATGGTCAGGAACAGCTATCACTGAAACAGAGAAAATAAGAACACATGTTGCATTAATCATGTTGGTAATGAAACATAAAAAACAGAAGAGACTAATTGCATATCATAAAAATTAGGAGCAAATAAGTAGCAAGTAATAGTGTCTCTACCAGGCGATTAAACACTGTGCATATTTGAGTGTTTTGGTATTCAGACAGAGCTGGAAACAGGGATACAAAGCTCCGATCTCAGTGGTGCTTGTGCTGAAACTTGACTCATAGTCTTTTAGTCACATATATCTGAATAAATCATCTTTTCCGAGGGCGAGTGGACGATTGTGTTCCAGCTGTCCTTCTGATAGATTTTTCTTGGCTGACAATGTTTCTATCGTCCATAAAATAGCTCTGAAAGTGATCCAAATGATCGTGTATGATGTAACTATGAGGCAGATTGTTCTGTTTTCCCCCAAGCTAAAATTGAGTGGGGCGTTCCTGGGCGTTCCCGTCTATCTCTGTGTGTATCTATAGTGTCCCAGTCTTTTCTTGACAAAATGTGAAACATTTTAACAACACATACTCAATGAAACATTACCGTAACATGATGGTCTGTGGGAGACATGAGTAGATTTCCTTCAACAGGGTAGAAAGCCAGGCACGGGTCATTCAGACGGTCAGATCAGCAACATCACACCAATAAGACAGCAGCTGAAACAGAGAAAACGTGTTATATTGACCACTTAAACCCTCTACACTTGGTAAACTTCATTGCAGACAAAACTAAAATCACAAAATACAATTTTGGACGCTGACTTGTACAGTTGTAGTTGGTGCGTTTTTGAGGGTGGATACCTTGCAGCCTTTCTTGTGTCGGGGAGGTAGCAGTGTCGAGGAAAGCCTCTGGCTGTGTAGGGCTTGCCTGGGTTCGGGTGCTCAGGTCCCTGGTCATGGACAGAGAGGGGTCACATCAATTAATTTATCATCATCAAAGTCAAACTGAGTGAAGGAGACTCGTTCTCTGCATTTTTTCAATTCAATTCAATTTTATTAAAGTGTCAAATCACAACAAGTTGTCTCAAGACACTTTACATGTAGAGAAGAGACCCAACATCCCACCCTGAGCAAGCAATTTTGCGACAGTGGCAACGAAAAACTCCCTCTTAATTCAACAGGAAGAAACGTCAGGCAGACCCTAGGCTCTAGGGCGGGGGCCTTCTGCCTCGACCGTGTTGGGGGAAAGAAGAGAGAGAGAAAGGGAGAGACATTGATGTTAAGGTAATAAATCCTTAGACAAGACTCATTCAAATGTAACACAAATGTGTATTCCTGTTTTTTCTGTCTGCAATTGATCTGTCCACACCCTAGGGCAGGGGTAGGCAATTGAGATAAGCCTAGGGCCAATATCACTCCCAGACATTCCATCGCGGGCCGGGCCTCCCACGCGCAGCGCGCGTGCATGTGCGTGCACAACACCGCAAAATTTTTCGGGTCTAATTCGGGTCTAACTCGGTCTAATTCGGGTCTAATTTGGGTCTAATTCGGTCCTGTTTGACCAATATAAATCAACATTTTTTCCGGTTTAAATATCAGCACAGGCGATTTTTCTGGTGATTTTTTTTTTCTTCTCCATTTTCCTCTAATCTAGCTATAAAATATTATAAATCCTTTAAAATGCATCGTGTTTATGAGTGCATGATTTCAAAAGTGGGTTCAGGTTCTATGAAATAAGTATTTATAATTATTTTAACATTAATTTTTAATACTTTTTTTATAACACTTTTCAGTAAATCATTCATACTGTATCTTTACTAATATGTGACTGATGGCACCAACAATGTGAACATTAACATAATTAAACCGAATTAAAATCAGACCAAGATAAAAGATGAATCCATTTGATCATGGAGTGCTTGATTTCAGAGTCTCTTGAAACGAGCGCTACATTAGCTATAATTACAATGCGCCATTTACTAACTAAATAAAAAATACATAGGGGGCGCTCGCTGTTATTTGTTCAGTCTGTCGCTTGATTGCAGAAAACATTTCAGCTGCTGCTAGTGAGCGAGATACAAACAACAACAATGGCGCTATCGAAAAGTTTGAAGAGGAAAGTTGACAGTGAAAACAGAGTGGAGGATTTCCACCGCAATAGAATGCGCCGTCACATTGCTGTTCTGTCACATTTATGTTTCTATTAGTAGCCTAAAGATACAGTTTGAATGATTTACTGAACTGTGTTTTTATTTCATACCATACTACTGCTTGTTTGCTATTTCAGCACCAAGTGCTGTCCAGTGTCCACTGACTTTTTTTCATGTCATTGAGCGAGCGCCGCCCACGTTATACCCCGCTGTCATTCTCTGGGTGCATCCACATATCTCCGTCAAGTTACCGTACGGACGCCGGAAGTCCCATCCACTCCCATGTTAAGTTTAACACCGGAAGTACCGTTCCGTTTTTTTTTTAACATGGGAGTGGACGGGGCTACCGTCGCGTAGCCAGCGTACCGTTGCACGCTAGCTTACGGACATGCGTGGATGTACCCACTCTCAACATGGAGTAATAGTCATTATTTAGGTGGGGATAGTTTCTGTATTTGGACATAATAGATATAATAGCGGCCTATATGTGAGACTATCGGTCTGATACTGTATAAAAATTAAATCCCTCCCCCCAAAAAAAAATCAAAAAATATTTTTCTAAAAAAAATATATATATATTTTTTCAAAAAAATGTAATTCTCAAAATTATCTCACGGGCCAGATATTATTTCTGGGGGGCCAATTTTGGCCCGCGGGCCGCCTATTGCCGACCCCTGCCCTAGGGTAACCATGGTAATGACCTTGAGTAGTGATCCTCAGCACCTGAGCTGAGGTGATCAAGCACCCTATAAAAGCAGTGTTGTTGTCTGTGTCCCACCATTATAGCACTGATAAAGGTCATGGGAGGACGGAAACGTTTGCTTTTCTAATTCACTGAGCACACTATGGGCATCTTAAAATAAAGAAAATGTTTTTTCTTTAAGTCTTGTTGTCTAAGGAGACTTTTCCTTAACATCCATGCAGCGAGCGAGTCTCCTTCAGTCAGTTTACCTTTATGTTTCTTGAGACCACTGCACCTGCAGTTAATCTTCACTAAAAAGGACAAAGAGTGGTGCAACAGTTCTCCAGTTCATCATCAAAGTCTAAACCTTTTTTTTCTTTTCTTTACATGAATGAATGGCTGTCACGTCTTTTAGATTTCTTTGTGATTATCTTGTAGGCTGTATGTAAAGTTCTCTAGGGGAAGTGTCATTAACACCGTTTCATCCCAAAGAAAAAGTCTGAAGCTTTTCATATAGTGATCCTTGGTTTGCTGTGTTTTATCTTGTCAAGTTGTGTAGATGTTTTTATGTCTTTGTGTTTTGTGTTTAGTGTGTCTGATTAATTTTTATTTTCAGTTTTTCAGGTTTTCGTATAGTGATCCTTGGTTTGCTGTGTTTTATCTTGTCAAGTTGTGTAGATGTTTTTATGTCTTTGTGTTTTGTGTTTAGTGTGTCTGATTATTTTTTATTTTCAGTTTTTCGTATAGTGATCCTTGGTTTGGTGTGTTTTATCTTGTCAAGTTGTGTAGATGTTTTTATGTCTTTGTGTTTTCGTGTTGCCTCAGTAGCGTGTTGATGAGATGGCATTTGTGTGTCTGGTAAAATACAGATACTAGAAGATACTATCACACCTATTAGACAGAATTCATAGTCTCTTTACCATAAACTGTCATCATGTTAAGTTTTTGATGAATCGTATCATTGAATTGTGATTCAATGACCCTAATGGAATCCTTATTTCAAAATATAAACGCTTCTACAAAACAAATTAACTAATGCCTGAGTGAGTAATCACTAGTTCTTTGTATGATGTCCCCCCAATAATCATAGCTAGGTAACTTGGCTCATTACTGTCTACCTAAGCAGATTGGATTATTGGCTAATGGTTCTCAATAACCATAACTACACAATTAGGATATAACCATTCATTGTGTAAACCTTTTCTAATTTATTAGGCACACAGTCCCTCAGAAAATAAGCTGAATAAGTTTTCTGATCACTGCTCACATTCCTACTTTCGGTTGTCGTAATGGAGTCTAATGGGTTACATGTAGGACTATACATGATTCAGAAAAATGTTTCTTTATCAAAGTATAGTACATTACATTACATTACATTGACTTACAATAACTGCATTCAGCATAGGTAGGGAACAAAGCTACTAATCACCAGAAGTCTTAAGTGCATTCTCTTCTAAAACAGGCAACTTGGAAAACAGGCAAGTACGGATATTAGCCATAGCGTGAGATTTATCCCATTCTATAGATAACTTTGCCCCTTTGTACATACATTTTGGTATATGTAATGTCCAGAGAGAAGAAAATTATGCTGTATGAGAAACAGAACATCCTAGAGTGTGTTTTTAGATAAAGCATCAGACATTTAGCAATGTTTTATCTGAAGTTGCAAAGCCAAATGTCTTCTTCCCTAGGGCAGAATAAGTATGGCATGGAGAGTTTTGCACGATACATACCCATCAAAAGATACATCTTTATTGTCTACTGTGTTGGAACACTGACAATCAAACACTAGTCAGCTCAGAGTATGTGCTCAGAGATGTTTAGGATGGAACAGTCTTTGAAAATAACCAAGTGTTTCAGTAATGCTAAAGCGGTTAATATTTTTGTTTTGTGTAGACGCATTGATATTGTTTGTGGTCTAGTCATTGTCGTAGTGTATTTGTTTTAGGGTTTTAAAATTGCATGGTACAATATACACAGACCATGATGCATTGAATAAGCTAACCCTCCATACACATGGCGTCTATGTTAGAGACAATCTATAACAATATGCTTTCCTATGATAAACAGATTAGTCTGAAACATAGATGAATCAGGTATGTAAAAATCATTCCTTTGCGCCCGTCCTAAATTACCCTGTTTTTCACCATCCCCGGAGAGTCCCCGTTATGTTAGATACACCGTAATGAACGAAAACATGTTCAAATTGACATAGAAAGCCTACAATATAACTGGGAGAATGGGTATCAGGACGGAATACCATTGCATGTGGGCCTTAGTGTTAAAACATTTTTTTAATGTATCTATGTACTTATAATATAGGCTACCAGGGGTTCAGTTAATGTAAAGCTTCATCTAGTTATGCATGTTTAAACTTGATGTGGGGGTTTGTATGGTGATACAGAGGTAGAGTAAAAGTTCTGAAAACACATTTTTTTCTCAGTTCATTAAAACTAGTACAGTACTTGAGTAAAATAGATAGATAGATAGATAGATAGTCAGCAGACCCCAAAATCATTATGTTATCATCCCCTGTTACCCACTAACCGCTAACCCTAACCCTAACCCTGGATGTATAAGGGCCTGAAGTGGTTAATGTCAGAATGGTTTAAGTGTGTTTAATATCATCATATGTTTTAAAAGTGACACATGAGACTGTGGGTTACACACGAGACCTGAAAATTGAAGAGTCAGTGGTTCTCAACCAGTTGTACTTGGCCTATTTGGTCACCAACTCTCCATCGTTTAGTTGGGGGCCCCCTGGAACCCCCTTCCCCTCATGGACACCCAGATAGATCTTTTAATCATGTTACACTCTCAATAGTTAAATATCTATTTGATCAACACTAACCCTAACCCACATCAATAAGCATGGAATCGTGGACAAAATCGTATCCAACGATAACAAATCTCATATAATGTCTCATCAAACACTGGTTTCAGTGGCTCACACCCCCCTGGAAATCAACAGATCGCATATAGTGACAGACAGACACCCTATAGACAGATAGACACAGGTGGGGATAGCTGCCGAGAACCAACTTTTCTATCACATATTCGTGAAAGGCAGCTGCATCCTCCGGACAAAGCCCCGGATCTATTTTAGCCTAACTGTTACAGATAGTGGACATAAGTTATAAAGTCATGTACAAGAACACCACTAGATCCAAACAGACAGACAGACAACCATATAGATAGATAGATAGATAGAGATAGATAGATAGATAGATAGATAGATAGATAGATAGACAGTCAGATCAAACATGTACAGGTATGTCAAACACACATACATGCAGACAGAGGGAGAAAGTGTGACAGCTGTCAGATGACAGCTGGGTTGGCTTGCCGAGAACCAACTCAATGCCAGTATACAGGTGTGAAAAGCCAATAGCACTGATGGAGGGATGGAGGGGGGCTAGTGGAATCCCCCCTCTCTCATAGTTTTTCATTACAGTCCCTCAAATCTCATCTGAGTTTTGTAGATTTGCTATTTTCGGATAATTTTTACATTTTTGTATAATTAGAACCCCTTATAACATAGGTTTCATGAAATGTGTTCATGAAATGTGCTACATAAATACAAATAATGATTACACAAATACACTGTCCCCCTCCTGGTTACAGCTGTGGCCTACAGAGAGAACAATAGCTCAAAACATCTCAGGTGTGAAAAAGGCCCCTGGGAGAGGATCACCACAGATTGTAGATTGGCTATTTTTCAAATAGCCTAGGTATAAAATAAGGTATGACAATAAGTGGTTAATAATGTAATAATGTTTTATAATGTAATCATTTATAACTACACTCTCTCTCACACTCAAATAATTGTAGTAGAGTAAAAACAAAACAATCACACTATGTATGTCCCTGGCTGGAGGTGTGGGGTAGGGACCCCAAAGCTTTAGCACCTAGATGCGCCGCTGTCAGAGGAGCACAGCATACTCTATCTCTGCCATTGGCTAGGAAGCATTATCCCAGCATGCCATAGTGTATTAGTGAACTTCTAAAACCATGGGGCATAATGCTATAGACTAATACCTAGCCCAATCCTCTCATCCATTTACAGAGCAATTTGAGTCCCTGCTTTGATCCCCGTAGGGGGATAAGACAGACTCCATCTCACTATCATCGCTACGGCATCTGTTAAAAGTTATTATTGTAAAAAAAAAAAATAAGCCTATAATATGACAAAAGAGTTTAAACCAACACCCATTTGATTTAAATTATGTATGTACAGTATGCAGTACCACTGATGATCATTATTCACCCATCTCCCCTTTACCCAATTCCATCAATTTTGCCAAGAGAGAGAGAGACAGAGAGACAGAGAGGGAGTGGGAGGGAGGGAGAGAAAAGGGAGAGAGAGTCAGAGAGGGAGAGAGGGAGGGGGGAGAGAAAAGAGAGAGAGAGAGAGAGAAAAGGGAGGGAGGGGGAGAGGGTACATTTTTTGACCAGGTGTCAAAACTGACACTCTGCATCTGGGCTTTTGGAAAAAGACAGAAACCCAGAGAGAGAGAGAAAAGAGAATTAGATAAAGAATAGAGAGAAAGATATATAATGTTTATAATGAAATGAAGAATGAATTAATTAATGAACAAATTAATTAATTGGATTAACAAACTAATTAAAAAACGAATTAATGAAGCAAATTAAATGATTGGATTAAATGATTGAATTAAAATGATTGGATTAAAATCTATATCATATGTATTAATAGAATCCTATATTTAGAATTAGCCTATATTTAGAATAGCACCATATATGGATATGAGCCATATGCGCCTATTCTATATATAGAAACTGTTAGCATTAGCATTAGCCACCGAAGTGGCTTAGTATACTACTTACATTTTTGTTAAAAAAGAAAGGGACTACATGTTCTCCAGCGGAGGGCTATCAGGCAGGGGTCTACACATGCGGAGTAATATGCGTCACACACGACCGGAACTACAACCAGAGCAGAACGTACTAGAAGACGGAGCGCCCACCATAGATATTAGAAACCTAGATACCTCATTGGCCTCTGCAGTTCGTTGGAGCAACTCGTATCGCGGCCGCCATTTTCGCGTAGGCAAATGGACACTCAAAGTGACTACTGGCCAATCACAGCGCGTTGACTACTGGCCAATCACAGTGCGTCTTTTCTAAGACTTGTCAGAATTTAGTTGTCCCGCCCCCACCTGCCTCTGATTGGCCTACCGAACGCCCCCTTCTGTGACACACGCGGAAGCTTCCCTACAGCTCTCCTACGCTAAAATGGCACCCGAGATACGAACGCTTCAGAGCCGAAGGAGGCGTCTACCTTTATATGTCTATGGCGCCCACGCCCTAACCTCGCATCACCAGTCTTTCCACCTCGGAGGAAATACCCACGCCCACTCTCTACCTCTCTCGTTGGAATGAAAGGCGGAAGGCTGGCTATTTTCCCAAGACACGACGCTTTCCATCCCAGAGTTGTTCCCAAGTTGTTTTTCCGACCCAAGAGGTGAGTTTCAGCTGATAGATGTCTGTATGTATATGTCAATTCACTTTTAATCACTTTTAAGCCAGTAAAAATAGTTTTATTCGACCCTACGTGAGTTGTCTGCTCGTGCACGGCACGCCCCCTTCTGAAACCGCGGGCTTCAAACAGCTTGTTTGCCCTGAATTAATGAATTCATGCTAAGGCATGCACGAATTATCTTTAATTAAGGATTTTATGATGATAATTACTTTCATTGATAACTTGTAGATTAGAAATGGCGCGGAGAAATCTGTTTGGATGTGGCTTGGCCTGTGTGTGTGTGTGTGTGTGTGTGTGTGTGTGTGTGTGCGCGCGCGCGCGCTTTGACGACGTAACCTAATGTTTAGCTGTTTACTTGTCTTAATAAAGGATGTAATGACGACATTTACTTGCAATGATGTTGCTTTTAAACGGCGCAAAACTATGGAGTGTGTGTGTGTGTGTGTGTGTGTGTGTGTGTGTGTGTGTGCGCGCGCGCTTTGAGACTCAACACAATGAAGTAGTGGGTTTAACTGTTTTAATTTACTATATATTTACTTGCAATGAAGTAAGAAAGAAGAAGTAAGTTAGGCTTGTTGTAAATTAAACGGTGAAAAACACGGTTGTGTGTGGGGACAGCCACCCAGACTTCTGGTGAATCATGACCATAACACAGGGGTCTTCAACCTTTTCAGGCCAAGGACCCCCTAGCTGAGAGAGAGATGAAGCAGGGACCCCCTCTATTTTGTATAAAGTGTTTCAGATTAAACGTCTTTTTTTAAACTTATTTGTTCCCTCTACACCTCTTTGTGAGCTTGTAGATCTGCTATTTTTGGCTTTTAAGTGTTTAAAACATTTTTATCATATCACAAAGATTTGGCGGCCCCCCTGTAGTGACTCTGGGGACCCCCTAGGGGTCCCGGACCCCCTGTTGAAGACCCCTGCCATAACACATTTGATTCTGTATCAAGATATTTGAAAACCGCCGAAAATGGGTATCTATTAAATATAGTATATCATTAAATATTCAAATGATTCACCTCACCAGGAGCCTGGATAGCTTGGTTCCACGCTTACATTTTATTTAAATCTTTTCAGAAATCTCAATAGGAAAAATGAATGGGTTGGCACCTATATAGTACCTGTGTATACATAGAATATACTGTGAAGTTGTTTACCCAAAGTTAGGTGGGAGCTACTGAAGGAAAAAAGCTGTTGGTGTATACCATTGGTTCTCAAAGTGGGGTCCGGGGACCCCCAGGGGTACTTGAGGGGGTTCCAGGGGGTCCCCAGCTAAATGATGGACAGGAACCAAATGGACCCTTATGGGTCTGTAACTCTGAGTGTACAAATGGAACCACATGGACCCTTATGGGTCTGTAACTCTGAGAGTGTACAAATGGAACCAAATGGACCCTTCAGAGTTAGATTAACATTGGTTTTACAATATGAATTGGGGTCCCAGAGGTATAAATGCCATTAAATGGGGGTCCGTAGCCTAATGCATGTCAAACTGGGGGTCCTTGAAATTAAAATGGTTGAGAATCACTGCTAGAGAGCCATAAAAAAATCTTCTCTTATTGGGGTCTCTGGCTTATCTTTTCAAATGGGGGTCCACGGGGTAATAAGTGTCAATTAGGGGGTCCTTGACATGAAAAAGTTTGAGAACCACTGGTGTATACAACTAAGTTTCTTATTTTTATGCACATGTACAACCTTGAACCTTCTATCTGTGTAACCACAAAATGGCCTATGACCTTTAGTTGTGTAAAATAATAGTCCAATTTAGAAACCATATATCTAGTTGTAATTCTAGTCTTGTTCAGTGCAAACTGTTGATTTGATTCCAAGGATTATTCCTATCAGGTTTGCCAGTGAGACAATTATTGTCATTGTGAGCTTGTAAATCTGCCATATTGGGTCCAGGATTTAAGTGGTTTGTGTGTTCACTCCAAGAACATTCGTGTTGAGGTAATGTTTCATTGAGGATGTGTTGTTGCTGTTAACCTTTTTTTTTTACTTTTTTTTTTTTTATGCCAAGGACCCCGCAAATTGATATGTATTTGGCCACATGAACCCCCATCTGAAAAGGTTTTGTGCCAGGGACCCCCTTGAAGATAAGATTAGTGTTAAAAAAAATATATTATTGTAAAAACTGATTTGTCAAAAATAGCAGATGTACAAGGACACAGCGCGGCATGAAGTGACACGCTGTGAGCTTGTACATCTGCTATTTTTCAAAACCACTGTTCTAAATCCTAAGTTTTTTGAAAAACGTATGTTGTTTACAGTATATGTAGCTAAAATCTACAATGATACAGATGCTTTTCCTGGTTTAATGGGTTAAGATGCCAGTGGTAATACCAGTGAGATGGGCATTGTTCAGAAAGAATCAGATGAATTCTACTGATTTTCTCAATCAAGCACACATAAGGCTGTCTGCCTCTGTCAAGTGATGTGTCGGAGTGAGTGAGCGCTGCTTTATCCCATTCAATCGAGGAATGCATATGATCATTTTAGATGTTTTTGGCTATTCAAAAAGCAGATCTGCAAGCTCATAGCACGGCACCCTGTGCCGCGCTATGAGCTTGTAGATCTGATACTTTTTGAAAATATGATACATTTGGGGGGGGGGGGGTCTCGAGGGTTTAAGTGGTTAATGTAACATGTCTTTTCTCTGTTTCTACTATTGGTATCTCACTGCAGCCTTGGAGCATCGAAGGTGTTACCAGGTCTTATCCTCGCTGCCTACCATGTAGAAGGAACGCTGCTCCGTCGGTCCAAGAACAGTCTTGTTGCCTTAAGGTAATGTTTGATAGAGGATTTGTTGTTGTTAAAATGCTGCTCAGTGCACTGTGAGCATGTAGATCTGCCATGTCTGATTCAGTTTACACCGTCTAGAGGGTTTTAAGAGGTTAACATGTTGTCTTTTCTCTGTTTCTACTATTGGTATCTCACTGCAGCCTTCGTGGATCGTCTAAGGTGTTACCAGTTTGCTAGGAGACACCCTGCAGTACTGGTGATTGCGGATCCTGACCAACTGAATGACTACACACCCCTCGCTGCCTACCCTGCTCAGTGCACTGTGAGCATGTAGATCTGCCATGTCTGGTTCAGTTTACATAGTCTAGAGGGGTTTAAGAGGTTAACATGTTGTCTTTTCTCTGTTCCTACTATTGGTATCTCACTGCAGCCTTGGTGGAGCATCGAAGGTCTTATCCTCGCTACACCCCTCGCTGCCTAACGTGTGGAAGGAACGCTGCTCAGAACAGTCTTGTTGCCGTAAGGTAATGTTTGATAGAGGATTTGTTGTTGTTAAAATGCTGCTCAGTGCACTGAGAGCATGTAGATCTGCCATGTCTGGTTTAGTTTACATAGAGGGTTTTAAGGGGTTAACATGTTTTCTTTTCTCTGTTTCTACTATTGGTATCTCACTGCAGCCTTCTTGGATCATCTAAGGTGTTACCAGCTTGCTAGAAGAACCCTGCAGTAACGGTGATCGCTGATCCTGATCAACTGGATGACTACTCTGCCTACCCTGTAGAAGGAACACTGCTCGTCAGTCCAAGAACATTCTTGTTGCCTTAAGGTAATGTTTGATAGAGGATTTGTTGTTGTTAAAATGCTTCACAGCGCATTGTGAGCTTGTAGATCTGCCATCTCTGGTTCAGTTTACACAGGGTTTAAGTGGTTAACATGTTTTATTTCTATGTTTCTGCTATTGGTATCTCACTGCAGCCTTCGTGGAGCATCGAAGGTGTTATCGCAGCTTGCTAGAAGACCCTGCAGTAACGGTGATCCTGACCAACTGGATGACTACACCCCCCCCCCGCTTCCTACCCTGTAGAAGGAACGCTGCTTGTCAGTCCAAGAACATTCTTGTTGCCTTAAGGTAATGTTTGATAGAGGATTTGTTGTGGTGTTAAAATGCTGCACAGTGCATTGTGAGATCTGCCATCTCGGATCCAGTTTACCTAGTGTAGGGGGTTTAAGTGGGTTTTCTGTATCAGTGGTTCTCAAAGATTTTCATGTCAAGGACCCCAAAAATTATACGTATTTGGCCGCTGACCCCCCTATCTTAAAATATTTTGTTCCAGGGACCCCAAGTTTTGAGTTAAAAATGTTCGGTTTAAAGATATATAAATATATTGATTTACACACATTTTCTCGATTTTTCAAAAATAGCAGATCTACAAGCTCGTAGCGCTGAATTCGGTGCCGCGCTATGAGCTTGTATATCTGCTGTTTTTGAATAGCCAAAGTGTAAAATAATGCTTTCGCTCAAATCAAAAAGTGACACGGATGCGTTCCTGGTCTTAATGGGTTAATATAAATGTATGTTTTCTTTTCTCTGTGTTTCAGCTATTGGTGTCTCATCAATGATGCTTCTCAGAGTCATTGTCTCACCTCAGGAAATAAGGCGTGTCACCCTACATAATGTTCCCCAGTCAGTCGACGAGCTGTGTGGAGAACTGCGCAACGCTCTGGGCCTCCGAGGAAACTTCAGCGTACAGTTTAAAGATCCAGTCTTTGACAATGAGCTCACCACTTTGACAGACATCAATGAGCTACCACCGGAAAAAGCCACACTAAAGGTTATTTTCACGTCTTCCGAAGAAGCTTCTGAGAGTAGATTAGATACCATTGTAAGCTTTGATTCACAGAGTAGCGCTAGTGGGTCACAGAGCAGCGCTAGTGGGTCGCAGAGTAGCGCTAGTTGTTCAGGAACAGGGCTGAATCCCTTTGTTATTCCAACTTTCTGCCATGATGTTGAGGTTCAGCTGAGGGCAGGAAATCAGAATTATGCCCAGCGTGGGACTGTGATGATTATCAAAAAGGCTTTGAAGAGTGAAATACTGACCAGACTAGCTGATGCCATGATGATCGAAAGCACTACCCTATCCACAGCCGCCTATCCACAAGCACCACAGAATGACATTGTAGCCAAAGCTCTTGTTGCAAAGCACCCTTGTCTGGGGGAACCAAATTCAGCGACGCCTTGGGCTGGTTGGGCAACATCCCTAGCAACGATGTTTGGCAATTATCGTCAGAAGTTGAGACTGGCTGGATACCCTGAAGTTGTTGTCAATAAACGAAAAGGCCCACAGAAGAAAGGTGGGTCAATCAAGAAGTCCAAAAAGGGTGAGCTCCACTACTTGCCAGCTCCACCTGAGGGACAGACTGCTGAGAAAGGATCGTGAGACCATGTGTCAAGAAATGCAGAAGAAAACTCCAGATGTACGGCGCCTGGATGAATTAATGACTGCAACATTCTCAAGGAGAAGACAAGAGATCATTGGTGCAGGCCACTCATCTCTGCAGTCAAGGACAGATGGCCTGTATTGTTCAGTGAGAGAGAGGTACTTTTGTCAACTTAGTACATAGAAATTGTTTTTCTCACGTCAGCATTTTTGAAGTTAGAAAGCATCTTTGTTGCAATCATATTCCTGATACCTTTGTTTTTACCTATATAGGTGTACGCTGCTCTTGTTTCCGTCACTCATACACTTCTCTCTACTGTTTTCTTAAAATCTGTTTCAGTTTTGTGCCGAATTAAACAGAATTGTGTCAAAAGACCTCCTAGCATCATTCATGGATGCACTTGATGCTGTGGTGCCCAGCCTTATAGATGAATACAAAAGATCTGCTTACTCTGGCAAGAAGGTGGACCTGGCCAAAGTCCTGCATTGTCTTCAAAAGGAGGTATGTACTGTATTGAAGACATTTGAAATTATGTATTATACCTTGGGTGTTTTCTACTGTCTGTGTCTCATGACTGTGGACGCTTCAGAAACCCACCTACTAATGACATCATCGTTAGGCAGATTTTTGAATTTTAACAATGTGATAACAATGGCTTCCATTATAGCATGGTAACTTCCCCAGGAATAGAAAGCCTGCAATTTCTATTATCTTGGATATCTAGTGTGTTCACCTTATATACTATTGCATCTACTATTGAATCTGTCTATCAAAACATCACTGGGTGCAATAAAACCTGTCTGCTGTGTGCAAGATTTCACTCGCCTACCCTTAACTGTTTTGCAGGACACAAACTAAAACAGGAGGACAGCTGCCCTACTTGGTCTCCCGTACTATCTGTCAGAGGATTGCTCCAATATAATCAAGATGTGTGATGTAAGGCATTGCATTTATACATTTCATACTACACATTAAGTTGAAATGTGACTACAGGAAATTGTTCTTTTTCATACGTGGGCATTACCATACCCACGTATTTTTGCAGTAAAGACACTTTAGTATATTATCATTGTAATATTAAGTATACAGTGAAAATGGCAGTTCTACAAGCTGTATAGTCACGCTGCCATATAGCAAACTAGGTATAGTACTTAATTAAGAAGCTGAAATATGGAGACAAGAACTGGTAACATTAATGATCTAAGACATTTTACATAACCTTATTTATTACATTGGTAGAAAAGTTTTAAACATGGGAGATGTCTGTTAAGGATGTACATGTCTTTGTCTCATGTCTTTGCTTCAGGCTAATGGAGAAACCCTTGATGTGCTGATGGAAGGAATGGAGGTTGGACTGATGATTGGACATGAAGGCCCTCTGCATGATGCGTTTCCTTTGGAGGTCTTCAATGTAGCTGTGGTGGCGGAGGAGAAGATCATCCTTCATGGCCTCAAAGATGTGCCCACAGCTTTTGCTATGTTAATATCTGCAATTATTGCCTTAACCTACAGTATCCCCCTCGCATGAAGCGCTCCTTTGAATTCCTTCAGAAGGTGTGGTATCGTTTCAAACATGGCAACATGATATAACCACAATATTCCATCTAAATGGGTAAACACTGGAAGGTCTAATATTGTACTGGGTGATTTTTGAGTTCTACAGTTGTTTGTGCCATCTGGGGGGATGTGATCATCAATTTGCATTCCCAAGCACTCTAAAAGTTCTGGCCATGGTTTAAGTTTAGAAGCCCAGGTGCGTGGGGGTTTGAGAAGGCACAGAGAAAACACCTCTTGATTTGACTAACCAAAGAAGACAGAAGATTCTATTGTGTTCAGATCTTTCCTGCCTTTTGTCCTGAAACAGAGGTTCCCAGCTTTGAGTGTGAACTCAAAACAAGTCATAGAGCCAAGTTCTTTTGTTAATCAGGAGGTTGATTTCAAGGCTATTGTCCTTATGCAAGGGTGATGGTCAAAGGGGAACATCTGTTAATTCCCTCTGTCTCTAGGACATGGGACAGAGATGAAGTTAGAGTCAGATTGTTATTTCTGGGTAAAAGCTTATTTTGTAGTAAGTAACACAGTGTGAAAACATATGCTATAGTTGAAATGAATAAAGTTGAATAACTATGACCTGCTGTTAACAAAGAGAAATGTCATTAAGGAAAAGATTCAGTCTGGAGTAAATGTTGCTTGTATTGACCCATTGTATTTCTAACTGTTGTTTGCAACTATGAAGTATAAAAGTGTGTGGATTCATTCTAAAGCTTGAGAGATGTTGAACCAGAAATACTAAACCAGCCTTTGTGTAAACGTAAAGTTTGATAAATAGAAATAAGACAAGATTGTTACACTGTATAACTGCTAAATGTGGGATACCAAGATGTAGGCGGGGACTCGGCCCGACAACTGTGTTAGAATACATGTTTGTGTGTTGGGGGGCTGGGCTTAAACCACCTAGCCCCTCCTTGTTGTAGAAGGTGAGCTTTGTATAAATAATGTGCTTTGTATGTGACTGGGGGCGCTGCTGATCGGAACCCACATGGCAGACGTCCAGTCAGGCTGAAAATAAACGATGCTTGACCTGAAACTTGGACCCATGGACTTCTTCCTGCTTTAAGCTGCCTTTTCTAGGAAACTGTTATTAATAGCCCGCTCTTGGGATCGAAAATATACTACATATAATGGCGTCGTCGGAAGTCGTTTTTAATATTCTTTTCTTCTTTTTGGAGAGAAGGGTATGGCTAAACAAACCTATTATTATTTATTTGATTTTGGAAAAGTATAAGTACGAGGCCACTTACAATAAAACAAATACTACTGTAACGTTTGGAGAAGTATAAGGACAAGGCCGCTTACAATAAAACAATTACCACTGTAACGTTTGGAAAAGTATAAGGACAAGGCCGCTTACGATAAAACAAATACTACTGTAACGTTTGGAGAAGTATAAGGGGCGGCAGTGGCTCAAGGGTAGAGTGGCTGGGTAGTGTGAACTGGAAAACCGCAAGGTTCCCAGTTCGATCCCGGGCTGGGGCGCTCCCCTAGAGTTAGTGTCGAAGTGTCCTTGAGCAAGACACTGAACCCCTAATTGCTCCCGATGAGCAGGTTGGTGCCTTGCATGGTTTCCTCCGCCATCGGTGTATGAATGTGTGTGTGAATGGGTTAATGGCACAATCAATGTAAAGCGCTTCGGATAGAAGCACTATATAAATGCACCATTTATAAGGACAAGGCCGCTTACAATAAAACAATTACCACTGTAACGTTTGGAAAAGTATAAGGACAAGGCCGCTTACAATAAAACAAATACTACTGTAACGTTTGGAGAAGTATACGTACAAGGCCGCTTACAATAAAACAATTACCGCTATAACGTTTGGAGAAGTATGAGACAAGGAATCTTAAGGTAAAACAATTACCACTATATCGTTTGGAAAAGTTTGAAACTTACATGTAATAATACAAACCTCATGTAGACTGGGCCCAGGGTCCGATTATAAACTAAAAGTGAGTGTACGATCGCCTTTAGATATCGGCGCGCGATGGACTCCGAGTGCCATTAGCCCGACAGAAATCCTGGGTTCAGTTTAAAGTGTATAAGAGTGAGCCTTGTAGATATCTTGGGAACATTGCAAAATACTTGTAATTATGAAAATTACTATCGGCATAAGTCTAACAATTAGTCGAATCAAATCGTTGAGTAGTATAGCAGAATATGGTTTCTTCCTATGAGTATGTATTTTGTAATGTTCTACCGTGTAGGGAGAAAAGAGATACATTTAGGTACAAGGCATTGTTTATTTTGTGATCACATGGGAGTTTTTTTTTTGTTACGTTCGTAATGCGACTTTCTTGGGGACGTCTTTGTGGGGTCATGGCTTTTCGGCTGTGTAATGATATCTTAATTATCACATTCGTGGTAAGGTTACTGATCGTTTAATGTTAGTCTTGTGAAGGTATGTGATGAGTCTTTGTTGTAGAGGCGAGTGGCATGTCTGTGAGTATGTGTGTTGGAGGTACAATGAGGAGATTTAGATGATCAGAGGCTGCGCGCGGTGGACGCAAGGAGCGTGTGATCATTCTTACTTTGAGGTGACTTTGTGGCTTTCCGGCTGCGTACTGCTTTCTTAAATTATCACTTTCATGGTGAGGCGATTTCTTCTTGGACTGGACTGTGAAGATGTGTGTGTGATTCTGTGTCTGTGTTTGTCTCTTGCGTGAATCTTTGACGTTGTATGACTGGTCTTTTGTGTGGGTGTGTGTGTGTGTGTGTGTGCATGTGTGTCGGCGAGCGGCGCATTTTGCGTCTTGTGGAGGTGGTTTTATTTTATTTTATTTTTATTATTTGGACTGGATTGGAGTTTTTCGGTGCTTCTGTGTGCTTGAGATAGATTGGTAGATTTCATTTTTGTACATCATTTTTTTGCAAAAAGTGTTGTAGAGGGGTGAGATGAAATGATTGTTTCAATATTTAACTGATATAACGATTTAGTCTAAATGATAGTGAAAATAATCTTTGAACTGTTAAAGTAATCTACAAAAGAGGACAGTAAAAAGTGAATTTAGAAAAAAGGAAAAATTGGAATGTTACAGTAAAGAAATAATATGAGTAAAGGTTAAATTTGATCAACTATAGATTTGTAGAGGTCCGTGTGAAGATATTTAAATATTGAGAGCTAAGGTTTTATTATATAGGATTGATTCTATTTGATTTGTGCTTCATTCATGACGGCTTAATTATTTAACTGGTCTAATATGTTGTTATGAGGGTATTGTCCTTTTGTGTCGAATCAGGGTTGTTTTTGGAGAGAATGCAAACCCGGGAATGCATGCCTTTGGAGATCCTGTTATCTGGCCAGAGACAGGATTGCTTGTGTTCTTTTCGAGAACACCAAGGTTTGAACACGGAGTGGAGAAGCATAACATGGCCACATTAGGATCTGTTGGTGTTACTTTGAATATTGAGGGACATGTGATAGCTAGCATGTGTGCTTCGACTAAAAAGATACACTTTATTTAATTGACTCAGCCGTGAATAAGTAATTAGACAGTGTTGATTTAAGACTATGGTTTGGATATAATGGAAGGTTAAAATGGAGGAACCATAAAGTAGAAGTTTCACTGGCTTTCTGATTGCAGGGGTTGGGGGCTTATTCCAAAAAGCGTCTAAACTACTGCAACAGGGAGATATTTGTGATTCTTATTTTGCTAAAGTGAATTAGATTTTAGTTTATCAAATAGGAGATCTCAGGACAGAGTCATTGGCGGCTTCTGATGGCCAAGAGATGAAGGAGGTACACTTTTTCGTTCAGGTTTTTAAAAGGACATAGACTTTTCTCTTTTGTGCTAAAGTGTAACTGTAAAATTTGCCTTAAATTGAGTGACAGCTTATAAACAGTTCCCGGTCTGGATCACTATTCTTTTTCATATCACGAATCGACTAATATTTAGAGCTTCGATAGTGGACTTAAATACTTAATTCAGTGGTTCAGTACTGGTGCTAAAAATAGGCTGAAATTCGTTTATATAAGGTAACAGAACAATATACAAAATCCAAGCATTTAATAGGAGATGTCTGTGTCTGCTTTGAAATTACCACATTTTGTTTGTTTGTTTGTTTTTGTTAGGAACCAGGGAAAGAAAGAGAATCTGACACAGTTTTAAGGTAAGTGTTGGTTGATGTGAGTTACCAGGGGTGGAAGAAGTCTTTTTCTGGTGCAGACCTAATAATTAGTATAGTTTTGGCAGAACCTTGAGGGTCACAATTAGGTGACTGGAGGGGAGTTTATCCTCAGGCTCGAGACGCCAGGATAGGAAAAGGTAGACAGATTAGATAGAAATTGACAGACAGATAGGGTGGTCTGCTTCATCTTGTTTAAAGAGACGTCACACCCTTGTGACGAAACATCACCCAGCACTGATCTTACACTGATCTTTGTAGATCTGTACTTAAGTAACATAGATTTATTAGGCTCTAAGGAGTGTACACATTTTGAAAATATTGAGAGAAAAATTCTGGTATTACTAAATCTAGGACCAAGAGGGGAATGCTTGTACAGGGAGTACTATAGTATACTTTTTGAATTATTGTTAAAATAGAGTTAAATAGGAGAATCCAGCTAGAAGTAATTTATGTAGGAATCACTTGGTGAAGATCTAGTTAAAATGTATTACCTGTTTGGAAACATGTTTGATTTATTAGGGAAAGTGTAGGGAAAGTTTTGCCGAGTATTTTCATGTCAGGAATGGCGTTGGAGAAGCTGGAGGAAGTTGGAGACACATGGTGGAGACAGTGAGTCCAGAGGGGGGCCACGGCTGACAATCCAGAGGGGTGACCATGGCTGAGTGGATGGTGTTTAGCGTCGCTTAGGGCGCCAGGAGTACAGAAGGGTCCCAGATGACACTAGACCAGACGACTGTGTGCTCCAGGTCTAGCAGTATGGAGATGACTGCTGCAGATGACAGAAGGTCTACCGGTTCAACACAGCCCTACAAACGTCTACTACAAGGTCCAGTTTGACAGCATGGAGCCAGGGAGGTCAACTCGTCAACTCAGCTCTACAAGTCGTCCCAGGCAGTGAACCAGGAGACGACAGGAGCAAACCAGGGGTGGTGTGAATCTTCATCAGCTCGTCACTCATCAGAGAGGAGGGCCAGACGTGTCTCATCTGTCTACTCATCGAACTACAGGACGGCAGAAGGAGACGTCAAGCGGACGGCTAGATGGTCCCAGAGATCCAGATCTGCAGGCCTTGGAGATTCAACCAAGTTGCTGTGTCCAGGTGAAAGTCGTATGCTCTCTCACAGAGAGTTAATCCCTGGAAGCCCGCGCATGGTTGATATGCCTTTTCATCGACGCCACTATAGAGAGGCCGCACAAGTTGCCAACTACTACGCCACCTCCCCATATCAATTCCATACCACACTTTCCTCTTACTCATGCCCCATCAGGTGTCATTGGAAAATGACACTATACCCTCACCCTTCATTTCCACAAAACCCCTTTCTTCCCCCTATCCCAAGCTGTGAACAGTTTCTGATTCAATGAACTGAGGATTTTCCAGGTGCAAACATGGACATTTGAGCAAAGAAGAATCCCGCAACTGCGCTTTGTTAGCTCAGGCGAAAAAAGAAAAACAGAAAATCATTTCTGCGCGCGTGGACACTGAAGGACACTTTTTGTTATAGGATGCTATACGATGTGTTTTGATCAGTAACCAAATGACGATTGTTTTGCAGGTTCAGTGGCATACATAAGCAGGTTGTTAAGTGTTGATTCTTCTTAGGTTGGACAGATGGCTGGAGGAGACTTTAACCCGGAGTTGTATTATTTCACAGGTTTGAAAGTTCCTTTGTGGGAGACGTTGTGAAGTCTCCCAAGAGGGGAATGTGGTATCGTTTCAAACATGGCAACATGATATAACCACAATATTCCATCTAAATGGGTAAACACTGGAAGGTCTAATATTGTACTGGGTGATTTTTGAGTTCTACAGTTGTTTGTGCCATCTGGGGGGATGTGATCATCAATTTGCATTCCCAAGCACTCTAAAAGTTCTGGCCATGGTTTAAGTTTAGAAGCCCAGGTGCGTGGGGGTTTGAGAAGGCACAGAGAAAACACCTCTTGATTTGACTAACCAAAGAAGACAGAAGATTCTATTGTGTTCAGATCTTTCCTGCCTTTTGTCCTGAAACAGAGGTTCCCAGCTTTGAGTGTGAACTCAAAACAAGTCATAGAGCCAAGTTCTTTTGTTAATCAGGAGGTTGATTTCAAGGCTATTGTCCTTATGCAAGGGTGATGGTCAAAGGGGAACATCTGTTAATTCCCTCTGTCTCTAGGACATGGGACAGAGATGAAGTTAGAGTCAGATTGTTATTTCTGGGTAAAAGCTTATTTTGTAGTAAGTAACACAGTGTGAAAACATATGCTATAGTTGAAATGAATAAAGTTGAATAACTATGACCTGCTGTTAACAAAGAGAAATGTCATTAAGGAAAAGATTCAGTCTGGAGTAAATGTTGCTTGTATTGACCCATTGTATTTCTAACTGTTGTTTGCAACTATGAAGTATAAAAGTGTGTGGATTCATTCTAAAGCTTGAGAGATGTTGAACCAGAAATACTAAACCAGCCTTTGTGTAAACGTAAAGTTTGATAAATAGAAATAAGACAAGATTGTTACACTGTATAACTGCTAAATGTGGGATACCAAGATGTAGGCGGGGACTCGGCCCGACAACTGTGTTAGAATACATGTTTGTGTGTTGGGGGGCTGGGCTTAAACCACCTAGCCCCTCCTTGTTGTAGAAGGTGAGCTTTGTATAAATAATGTGCTTTGTATGTGACTGGGGGCGCTGCTGATCGGAACCCACATGGCAGACGTCCAGTCAGGCTGAAAATAAACGATGCTTGACCTGAAACTTGGACCCATGGACTTCTTCCTGCTTTAAGCTGCCTTTTCTAGGAAACTGTTATTAATAGCCCGCTCTTGGGATCGAAAATATACTACAAAGGTTATCATGGAGATTGACCCAGACACATGCTCAGCAAGAATCCGTGGGTTCAAAAATAAACTGCTTGGACATCACCTGTAAACACTGAAGTGCAAATCTGAAGTGGGGGAGTTCGCCTCCAACTCCCCAGACCTCCCCACAGACCTCAGCCCTACAGGAGGGGCATCTGTACTGCACTGTTTCTATAAGAGTTTAGCCCTAGAGAGGAACAACATCCTCTGCACTGTTCCTCAAAGGGGCATCTATTGCACTGTTCCTCAAATAATTAAGCCCTAGAGGAGGGGCATCTGCACTGTTCCTCAAAGGGGCATCTATTACACTGATCCTCAAAGACTTCAGCCCTAGAGGAGGGGCATACTGCACTGTTCCCCAAAACTTAAGTTACTTTGTAGATGTAATTTTTATTACTAGACATGCACTTTTAACAGCTTTTCTACACTGTAGTATTGATACTAAAGTAAATACTATTTTTACTTTTTCAACCACTGATGGAGAGGGTGAAATGAAAAACAAGGGTACTGCCAAACTGTATTTTAAAGGTCTGTACTAAAGGCCAGTCCACACCAATGCAACTTCTTGCAACATAAAACTACTTGCAAACATTATCCTCCATGGCAGTTGCAAGGAGTTGCATTGGTGTGGACTGGCCTTGAAACTGTTTGGATGCATTGGTGCGGTTTGGCCTTAAGACTTGAAAATGGGTCAAATCTTTTGTTTTCAGGTTGCCTCCAGCCCATGAGTAGTACTGTGACACAAGACCCAACCGATCTTCATATAATTGGTCCTCGCTAATGATCATAATATGGTACCATGTTTTGTCTATTCACTCTCGGAGAGCTGTGGACAGTTCAGAAACCCATCCTCCATTGAAATCATCGATGGGGAAGAGTTTAAAATGGGTGAAGTTGTTTAACTTTTTGTTTAAAAAAAAGAGAGCAAATGTTTAAAGTTTTAAACATTTTACTATGCATTCGCGTTTTTATTTTATGCTGCATCTTGTTATTGCCTGTGTTAAAACAGAATCTTGTTAATACCTGTGTTCAAGCAGAATCTTAATGCCTGCGTTCAAGAAGAGACTGAATGCTGGGATAGTGTTATGGCAGGTCAATGCACTGTACATGTTTCTCATTCTTATTACATCAACTGCTGCTTCCTTGCTTCAGGACAGAAGGCATGTTCAGAACCTGAAATGTTCCTGAATGATTTAGTTTCGTTACTAAATGGTTGAATAAATTGTATTCAACAAAATTCAATAAATCAGTGATTTATTCCTTGATTTGAAATGGCAAGTTATATAAATGAAGTTTTAACTTGAAACTGAGTTATAATAATGATTCATAACTTCATGCTCCAAAAGAACAGATCTACAAGCTAATATCCTGTACATAGCACAGTGTTGATAGCTTGTAAATCTGTTCTTTTTGCTCATGACAGACATCGCTCATAGACCGAAACGGGGAGAAGAGAGAGAGAGAGAAAAAGGTTGGTTTGTGTTAATAGCCTACATAATAATACAAATAATAATGATGATAATAATAATAAGAATTATAATAATTACAAATCATTATAATAATATCAATAATAACATTATCAACAGTAATACTTGGGAATAGTTGAACATTTAACACTACACCAACAGTTCCTTCTTTAACTCCTTACCAGAGTTAAAGTAATTGGACAAATAACACTGTTCTGAGTTAAATGCTTACTTTTTGCCAGAGTTAGATAAATAACACAACTCTGAGTTAAATGTTTACTTTTTACCAGAGTTATACAAAAACACTTCTTAAAAAAAAGTATGCAACTGGGGGAGCATGCTTACAATATTTATTCTTAAATATACTATAAATATACTCAGGACCTCCCTCACCGTCACCTTGTACCTTGTACTCTACTACCCTCTAGGGTTTATACAGAGATACTACTTCAGACAATTAGACCCGGTCGAGCTGTCTCAAATTCACGGCTGGGCGAGTTGTCTTGGGTCGAGACGTGGTGGCATTTTAAAGCAGGGGTCTCAAACCTTTTCAGCCCAGGGACCCCCAAATAGATGGGGTGTGGAGCAGGGACCCCCTGTTCGTAGGGTACGGGGTAGGCCACTACATATATCGTATATTTATGTCTAAAATTGTGTTTTATATGTATAAACATGAACAAATTGTTGCCTGGAGCCTGCTCATACCCACAGGTTGTCCCAGTAGGTGTGCAAAAGACCTTTTCTTTCTCTACAAAATATGTATAAACATACCATGTTGTTGTGCTTTTAATACTAAGCTATTCAAATATGTCATGTTATGTTTGAAGACATATTGACATTCTGGAAATACAAATTATAAAAAGTTTTTTTGTTTTTTTGTTTTTTTTAATCAAACAATTTCGCGGACCCCCTGTAGTACCTCCGCGGACCCCATGTTGAAGACCTCTGTTTTAAAGGCCAGGACATAATGGGCGCATGTACCTTTAAATGCTAAGGTTACCATAGTAACAGGTTGTGACGTAGTTAACGTCATTCTCTGCTGTTCCCTTATTCTGCCACTAGGGGTCGTTTTTTTTCAATTATAACTGGACAGTTCGTTATAACTAAGCAGTTCGAAACACTGCTAATGTCTACAGATGTCCTAATATTAATATTGACCCTTTATGGGTGATTGTTACCATTGTAAAGATGCTTGGATATTCCTTTGTGATTACAGTGGTGTAGGCTACATATTTGTATTGTTCTGCTAATTGCTTATACTAGAAGCTCGCCCCCGCTACGCGGGGGCTCGCGTCTAGCCCGCGGCCACGCCCACGTAGCGCCCGCGGCCACTTGGCAACTCATATAAGTGGCGTAGCGTCATGAGGGCCAGTGGGGCCGTGGCTCGGTCAGTGAAGACCCTGTAGTGCGGATGATATGTGGCATAGAGGGGCAGATTGTAAATCCCCAGAGGAAACATCCGTGGGCTACCATTGGTTCAGCGATGTGTGCGGTCGCCCTGCGGCCCCTCCTCCTCCACCAATGTGCAGTATTGAGAGCCCTGACGTCACAACAATTGGAGCGATGGGCACTGCACTCTGGTTGGTTAGGGTACACCTAGGGCCCAGGTAGAACCCAGTTAAAGCCTGCATGGGCAAACCCAGTTAGGACCCGCCTTGGTCCCACATAAACATGGCTAGTTGGGGCCCACCTAAGGGCCAGGTAGAAGCTACTTATAGCCTGCATGGGCATCGCAGTTGGGACTGAAGTGGATGCCGCTGACATTGCTGACATGGGGTCCATATGGTTTAGCCCACCTTGAAACCATATGGGAACTACGCTGGCATGCTGGCTGGAATGCAAACGCTGCATCATACCTGTAGTGTTTAGTTTGATGTTGTGTGTGTAGCAGATATACCTGCAGTGTGTAGATCAATGTCCATATGAAAGTCAATGCCCAGCAGTGTTTTTTTTTCTCCAGCAGAGTTTCTAGTGTCTCTGTCTCTCTCTGGAAGAGGTTGCACATGAACTCTGCAGCCGCACTGAGGCGCTCCAACACAAACACTCTGACATTAAGCTGCTTCACACAACAAACATCAGCACCACGCTGCTGTTTGTCCAAAAGACACAATATCTCCTCTCCGACCGACGTCATGTGTTCATGTATCGACAGCCGTACAGACTCCTTTTGACACATTTTACCTCGTTTATCCAGCTCTCACTGACTCTCCACATCGGGCTGTTATAGCGCCACCATGAGGCTGATTAGAGAAATCTCAAGTGGAATTTCTTCCTCGGCATAGTGGGAATGTGGGTGCAAAGTTGCACGGAAAGTGCATGCTGTGTTCATAATGTGAGGCATTTTGGTCCAAACGGAGCAGTCCTGCAGACTTTGGAAGCCATTTTAGCCAATGAGGATGGAATATGGAAATTCTGAAAGAGCCTTTTTTTTAATGACTGTGGAGATACTGTGTACCGATTTGCGTGATGTTTGGGCAAAATATGTAGGAGTACTGTGAGAAAATGTGTTTAGCAAAAAGCGGCCTCCTGGTGGCACTGTAACAGGGCCATGTGAAAGAAATAGGGCAGAGGTTCTGAATTGGCATCCAGGGAGTGTGTGTGCACAGTTTCGCTGCGATCAAGTCAACGATGTGAGAGATTAGCTATCACAGACGGACGGACAGGGGGTGAAACATAGTCTTGCGCCATGCCTTTCGGCCTGGCGGAGACAATTAAAAAACGAAAGTAAAGGAAATTACCATTTCTGCAACAAAAGTAGTCAACAAACTATACTATAAAAACATGGGCCACATTGTCAAATAATCTAAGAAAGAGGCAATCATGTAGAAAATAGCCGATCTACAAGCTTACAAAGCCTCAACGTGAGGCGTTTCGAACTTGTAGATCGGCTATTTTCACAATATTTACTTGTGGAACGGAGTCAAACAGAATGGGGGGGTCCCCAGATCAAGTACGTTTATTTGGGGGGGGGGGGGGGCGGCCTGAAAGGGTTGATAAGCACTGCTCTAATCTGAGCGAAATTATCTGAATTTACTACATGACCATAATGCAGCCTAACATGCGTAGCACGGGGCGGTCCTGCCATTACGTTAGTTACTGTAGTTGCTGTGGAGCTACATAGTTCTCCAGAAGACACACACAAACATACACCATCTACAATGGACTAACTGAGCAGCAATATTGACATTCACCACACGAACGTGCATTGTTGACAAAGTGATTGCACAGCCGCTGCAGGCATGACAACCACGTTAGCGTTAGCGACATGGCAGCTATCACAGCGCCCTGTCCGTCGTCGCTGCGACTGACTGTGATTAGCCTGGGTGCCAGCCTGCTTCGCTACGTTCGGCGGATTTCTTTTTCTCTCTGGAGAGAGAAAAAAAGTCCGCCGAACGCAGCGACGCAGGCTGGCACCCAGGCTAGACTGTGATGGCTACAGCCATAGATATATAAACACTACAGCAAGCTCTCTGAGATGCCATTGTCTGGAGACTGCTCTTAGCGTGACACGACCAATGAGAGTGAGCGCTGTAGTTGTTGCTAAGATACGGTGGCGTCTCTGCCCCATAGCTTGTAGATCTCTCACGCATGATTGGCGTAGGCTGCGTTGCCAGGTCTGACTGTTTGTATAAGCGATTGTGGGCGTATTTGGGTGCACTTTTGGGCTCGTCGTTTCCATAGACCACGGCAGCGCTTATTTCTTTCCCGTGACCGATGTGGCAAGAGAAGGTGCAAAACGAACCATCCGGAAGTAGATTGCGAGATGAAATATATAGCACTTTTTGATTATTAGAGAAGGAGACACATGTGAAGGTGGAAAATGAAATGTAGGAGATTATATAGTTTTTCATGAGGGATTTTTGTAGCAAGTTGTGAGAGAATTGGGCCACTCCTGTGGGCGGGGGGCTGATTAGAACCATTGGGGTTTGAAAGGAGACGCTCTCTGTTTGAGTGGAAAGATATGACTATGCTTAATTATAGATGTATTCTATTTGTTATTACAGAACTAAATGATACTGTGAAGTACTGGACTAATACAGATACAAACCAAGTCACGTCTTCTCATCCATTCCTTGCATCCTGACCGATGCACCATCTTGATTATTGTATATACCTGAAAGATTTAGCATCCAGACTATTCCCTATTTAACAGTATATATTACCCAGCTAGCAGATCGGCGTTGCAACTGACGTCAGGCCGGCCTGGACAGAGCGGGCCCCGCCGAGCGGAGGCTCACCCTCCTCACGCCCTCCTCACGCCGGAGATGTCTCGCTCACCGAAATGTCCGGCGGAGTAGCATTTTAGAAGAGTCTGCGGCGGTCTGCAGCCAGCGTCACGACGTCCTGACGCTGTTATTGCCACGCTTTGAATTTTCCCTATACATTCTGTAACCATTGGTTCTCAAAGTGGGGTCCAGGGACCACCATGGGTCTTGAGGGAGTTCCAGGGGGTCCCCAGCTAAATGATAGGAAGGAACCAAATGGACCTGTGAAACTTGTACGTTGTGCGTGTTTCAGAGTTAAATTAACAATGATTTTAATTAAAGATAAAGATGAATTTGGGTCCCAAAGATAGAAATGCCATTGGACTGGGGTCCCTGAAATTAAATTAAACTTTAGCTTTGTTGTTTTTATTATTCTTATTCTGTTGCTATTATATTTATTCCTTGCATTGTTAATTCTAATTTAGAGTTGATGTATTTGCTTATTTAAAACAAAATATATATAATGAAGTGTCTTGTTATTATTATCAATATTATTATTATTATTATTGTTATTATTACCCTTATTATTATTATTATTATTATTATTATTATTATTATTATTATTATCAAGTTGTATAATTCATTATTAGCACTAAACATACTTTATTTAGGCCTTACAGGGACTCAATATACTCCAGTTCAGTAGGTGGCGGTATACACCGGATATAGGCAACGGATGCTTACATCAAATGACTGAGTGTTGCCATATTTTGCGAGAGAAATAAGCAGCCAGGTCTATGAAAACAAGCCCAAAACTGTGTATTGGCTAAAGTCATGTGGCGACTAATAGGCCACATGGCCTATATACATATATATGTATATATATATATATATATATATATATATATATATATTGAAAATAGCCGATGTACAAGCTCACAACGCGTCTTCAAACAAACCCAAAGTCGCTCATAATAAGCAGACATGGCAACACTGTCTCCGTTCCTTGAGCAACGACAGGACATCCGGTTGCTAGCAAGCAGGTCCCTGACCCTTCTCGCCTTAGGGAAAAATCACCGCTGATATATCGATGTTCAAATTAAATAGTACATTTTTGTTAAAAAAGAAAGGGAAGATATGTTCTCCAGCGGAGGGCTACTCAGACGGAGGACTACACATGCGGAGTAATATTCGTCACACAGAAGTATCACACACGACTCCTCCCACCCTCTCTCTCAACACGGAAGGCGGACCTTTTTAACTGCAGTGGACGGTCGGCAGTAACTCCTGCCCAGAGCTTGCAAACAAAGTTATTTTTCCGAGCCAAGAGGTGAGTTTTAGCTTTTATGTGTCTTTATGTATATGTCAATTCACTTTTACGCCAGTAATAATAGTTTTATTCGATCTTATTTTAGGTTTATGCACGGTGCACAGCCCATCCCCCACTGTCTGTTTCATTGTTTGCATGCTAGCTGGCTAGCTAGTGTGGTATCGTTTCAAACATGGCAACATGATATAACCACAATATTCCATCTAAATGGGTAAACACTGGAAGGTCTAATATTGTACTGGGTGATTTTTGAGTTCTACAGTTGTTTGTGCCATCTGGGGGGATGTGATCATCAATTTGCATTCCCAAGCACTCTAAAAGTTCTGGCCATGGTTTAAGTTTAGAAGCCCAGGTGCGTGGGGGTTTGAGAAGGCACAGAGAAAACACCTCTTGATTTGACTAACCAAAGAAGACAGAAGATTCTATTGTGTTCAGATCTTTCCTGCCTTTTGTCCTGAAACAGAGGTTCCCAGCTTTGAGTGTGAACTCAAAACAAGTCATAGAGCCAAGTTCTTTTGTTAATCAGGAGGTTGATTTCATGGCTATTGTCCTTATGCAAGGGTGATGGTCAAAGGGGAACATCTGTTAATTCCCTCTGTCTCTAGGACATGGGACAGAGATGAAGTTAGAGTCAGATTGTTATTTCTGGGTAAAAGCTTATTTTGTAGTAAGTAACACAGTGTGAAAACATATGCTATAGTTGAAATGAATAAAGTTGAATAACTATGACCTGCTGTTAACAAAGACAAATGTCATTAAGGAAAAGATTCAGTCTGGAGTAAATGTTGCTTGTATTGACCCATTGTATTTCTAACTGTTGTTTGCAACTATGAAGTATAAAAGTGTGTGGATTCATTCTAAAGCTTGAGAGATGTTGAACCAGAAATACTAAACCAGCCTTTGTGTAAACGTAAAGTTTGATAAATAGAAATAAGACAAGATTGTTACACTGTATAACTGCTAAATGTGGGATACCAAGATGTAGGCGGGGACTCGGCCCGACAACTGTGTTAGAATACATGTTTGTGTGTTGGGGGGCTGGGCTTAAACCACCTAGCCCCTCCTTGTTGTAGAAGGTGAGCTTTGTATAAATAATGTGCTTTGTATGTGACTGGGCGCGCTGCTGATCGGAACCCACATGGCAGACGTCCAGTCAGGCTGAAATAAAGAGATGCCCTGACTAAATCCTTGGACTCTGGACTCACTCTGCTTTAAAGCTTCTTTCCCAGGAAACTGTTATTAATAGCCCGCCCTTGGGATCGAAAATATACTACATTAATGGCGTCGTCGGCAGTCGTTTTTAATATTCTTTTCTTCTTTTTGGAGAGAAGGGTATACGAAAAGAACCTGATTTTTTGTGTGGTTTTATTTTTGATTTTAAGGGCGAATGGCTGGTTTCCTGAGGGGGAGGTTTTTTGGGGGGAGAACCCGGGGCCTAAGGTAAGTGTTTTGTAACACAGGAACGCTTCTGAAGCCGTTAAAGGCCTGGGGCTGGGGATGTTCTGATCGTACTTATTATAACGGTGTAATGGCCCTCCATATTTTGACTCATTTAGTGGGTCTGGGAGCGGGGATGGACTTCTTGTATTTGTTTTTGGGTACGATTTAAACATCTTTTCAACATTCAAGATCATTTAATTATGGCTAAACAAACCTATTATTTGATTTTGGAGAAGTATGAGTACAAGGCCGCTTACAATAAAACAATTACCACTGTAACGTTTGGAAAAGTATAAGGACAAGGCCGCTTACAATAAAACAATTACCACTGTAACGTTTGGAAAAGTATAAGGACAAGGCCGCTTACAATAAAACAATTACCACTGTAACGTTTGGAAAAGTATAAGGACAAGGCCGCTTACAATAAAACAATTACCACTGTAACGTTTGGAAAAGTATAAGGACAAGGCCGCTTACAATAAAACAAATACTACTGTAACGTTTGGAGAAGTATACGTACAAGGCCGCTTACAATAAAACAATTACCGCTATAACGTTTGGAGAAGTATGAGACAAGGAATCTTAAGGTAAAACAATTACCACTATATCGTTTGGAAAAGTTTGAAACTTACATGTAATAATACAAACCTCATGTAGACTGGGCCCAGGGTCCGATTATAAACTGAAAGTGAGTGTACGATCGCCTTTAGATATCGGCGCGCGATGGACTCCGAGTGCCATTAGCCCGACAGAAATCCTGGGTTCAGTTTAAAGTGTATAAGAGTGAGCCTTGTTGATATCTTGGGAACATTGCAAAATACTTGTAATTATGAAAATTACTATCGGCATAAGTCTAACAATTAGTCGAATCAAATCGTTGAGTAGTATAGCAGAATATGGTTTCTTCCTATGAGTATGTATTTTGTAATGTTCTACCGTGTAGGGAGAAAATAGATACATTTAGGTACAAGGCATTGTTTATTTTGTGATCACATGGGAGTTTTTTTTTGGGGTTGATTTTTTTATGTGTTACGTTCGTAATGCGACTTTCTTTGTGACCGTTTTGCAAGCGGCTACTTCCAGGATTATGGATGGACTTAATTATGTAGGCTTTTCGGTCTGCTTGGAGATGAAAACGTCTTTGTGGGGTCATGGCTTTTCGGCTGTGTAATGATATCTTAATTATCACATTCGTGGTAAGGTTACTGATCGTTTAATGTTGGTCTTGTGAAGGTATGTGATGAGTCTTTGTTGTAGGAGCGAGTGGCATGTCTGTGAGTATGTGTGTTGGAGGCAATGAGGAGATTTAGATGACCAGAGGCTGCGCGCGCTGGACGCCAGGAGCGCGTGATCACTCTTACTTTGAGGTTACTTTGTGGCTTTCCGGCTGCGTACTGCTTTCTTAAATTATCACTTTCGTGGTAGTGCAATTTTTTCTTGGACTGGACAATGAAGATGTGAGTGTGATTCTGTGTCTGTGTTTGTCTCGTGCGTGGATTTTTGACGAATGGTCTGTGATAGAGCGTGTGTGTATGTTGGGGATAAAGTGTGTGTGTGAATGTGTGTCGGCGAGCGGTCGTGTGTTTGTGGCGCATTTTGCGTTTTGGGGAGGTAGTTTTATTTTTATTTTTGTTGGACTGGATGTTGAGAGTTTTTCGGTGCTTGGAGTAGCTTGGATCCGGTGTTGTTTTTGAGATAGATTGGTGGATTTCATTTTTGTACAACATATCTTTTGCAAAGAGTGTTGTAGAGGGGTGAGATGAAATGATTGTTTAAATATTTAACTGATGAACAGAGACATAACGATTTAGTCTAAATGATAGTGAAAATAATCTTTGAACTGTTAAAGTAATCTACAAAAGAGGACAGTAAAGAGTGAATTTAGGAGAAGAAATTGAGATGTAATTGGAATAATATGAGTAAAGGTTAAATTTGATCAACTATAGATTTGTAGATGTCGGTGTGAAGATATTTAAATATTGAGAGTTAAGGTGTTATTATTTAGGATTGATTCGGTTTGATTTGTGCTTTATTAATGGCGGGTTTAATTATTTGTCTGGAATACCATGACATAGCAATGTATTGGATCGGTTAAAAGGTGCCTAGAAGTTAAAGAACGGATGTCTTAGCTACACAAACGTGCTTTGATTGATAGATACCTTATTCATTTGTACTAAGCCATGATGCGCAGCTGATTTTAAAAGTAATGGTTTGGATATAATTGAAGGTTAAAATGGAGAAACCGTAAAGTAGAGGTTTCACTGGCTTTCTGATTGCAGGGGTTTGGGGGTTCATTCCAAAAAACACCTGAATTATACTGCAACAGGGAGATATTTGTGATTCTTATTTTGCTAAAGTGAATTAGATTGTAGTTTATTAAATAGGAGATCTTAGGACAGAGTCATTGTTGGCCTTCTGATGGCTAGGAGGAGGTACACTTTTTCGTTCAGGTTTTAAAAGGACATAGACCTTTCTCCTTTGGGCTGAAAGAGTAACTGTAAATTTGCCTTAAATTGAGTGACAGCTTATAAACAGTTCCCGGTCTGGATCACTATTCTTTTTCATATCACGAATCGACTAATATAATAGAGCTTCGATAGTGGACTTAAATACTTAATTCAGTGGTTCAGTACTGGTGCTAAAAATAGGCTGAAATTCGTTTATCTAAAGGTGACAGAACAATATACAAAATCCAAGCATTTAATAGGAGATGTCTGTGCTTTGAAATTACCATATTTTTGTTTGTTTGTTTTTGTTAGGAACCAGGGAAAGAAAGAGAATCTGACGCAGTTTTAAGGTAAGTGTTGGTTGATGTGAGTTACCAGGGGTGGAAGAAGTCTTTTTCTGGTGCAGACCTAATAATTAGTATAGTTTTGGCAGAACCTTGAGGGTCACAATTAGGTGACTGGAGGGGAGTTTATCCTCAGGCTCGAGACGCCAGGATAGGAAAAGAAGACAGATTAGATAGAAATTGACAGACAGATAGGGTGGTCTGCTTCATCTTGTTTAAAGAGACGTCACACCCTTGTGACGAAACATCACCCAGCACTGATCTTACACTGATCTTTGTAGATCTGTACTTAAGTAACATAGATTTATTAGGTTTTAAGGAGTGTACACATTTTGAAAATATTGAGAGAAAAATTCTGGTATTACTAAATCTAGGACCAAGAGCGGAATACTTGTACAGAGAGTACTGTAGTATAAATTTTGAATTAGTGTTCTGAAAAACATACAAAGGAGGGAAAAATTGAAAAAGTTTGATTGTAATGAAAAATTGAGATAGAGTCATTTATGTAGGAATCAATTGGCTAAGACCTAGTTAAAATGTATTATCTGTTTGGACACATCTATTGTAATTGATAAATGTTTGATTTATTAGGAAAAGTGTAGGGAAAGTTTTTTGCCAAGTATTTTCCTGCCAGGAATGGATTTGGAGAAAACTGGAGGAACTTGGAGACACAGATGGCTGATAATCCAGAGGGGATCATGGCTGAGTGGATGGTGTCCAGGGCTGCAAGATGGAGTCGGTGGGATGTCAAATGGAGCCAAAGTCAAAGAAATCGATACACCAGGAAAGCTGTGCTGGTCCGAGGCCCTTCAACCTGAAGTCATCTCAACCCTAGTGTCACGGCATCAGCGGAGAAAGGAGCATCGATCGCCAGGCCGTCGGTCTACTCATCAGCATTGGCTCATCTAACGCGTCGCTACAGGGCACCAGGAGAACAGAAGGGTCCCAGATGACAGCAGACCAGACGAAGGGGGCCCCAGGTCAAGGAGATGACTGCTACAGATGACAGAAGGTCTACCGTTTCAACACAACCCTACAAACGTCTACGACAAGGTCCCGGATGACAGCAGATTTCAAGGAAACTAGGTGCAACTCTACAGACCAGGAGATGGCGTGAATCTTCGACCAGAGGGCTGTTAACTACTCGTCAAAAGCAACACGGCAGGACGACAGATGACAGACATCGGGCAGACGGCTAGGTGTTACAGTTTGACAGCAGGGAGCCATGGGGGTTAACTTGTCGACTCAGCTCTACAAATCGTCCCAGGCAGAGAGCAGGAGGTTCCAGAGATCAAGGGGCTTCTGAGATTCTACAAAGTTGCTTTGTCAAGATGAAAGACAAAACCCCCTCAGTGGAAAGGTGATTCCAGCAGGTTTCACACGCCTTTTGTCAAACAAGAGAAACCGTACCATTGTCATGGAAAGGATGACAATCATCCCCCCCTTCATTTCCACAAAACCCCTTTCTTCCCCCTATCCCAAGCTGTGAACAGTTTCTGATTCAATGAACTGAGGATTTTCCAGGTGCAAACATGGACATTTGAGCAAAGAAGAATCCCGCAACTGCGCTTTGTTAGCTCAGGCGAAAAAAGAAAAACAGAAAATCATTTCTGCGCGCGTGGACACTGAAGGACACTTTTTGTTATAGGATGCTATACGATGTGTTTTGATCAGTAACCAAATGACGATTGTTTTGCAGGTTCAGTGGCATACATAAGCAGGTTGTTAAGTGTTGATTCTTCTTAGGTTGGACAGATGGCTGGAGGAGACTTTAACCCGGAGTTGTATTATTTCACAGGTTTGAAAGTTCCTTTGTGGGAGACGTTGTGAAGTCTCCCAAGAGGGGAATGTGGTATCGTTTCAAACATGGCAACATGATATAACCACAATATTCCATCTAAATGGGTAAACACTGGAAGGTCTAATATTGTACTGGGTGATTTTTGAGTTCTACAGTTGTTTGTGCCATCTGGGGGGATGTGATCATCAATTTGCATTCCCAAGCACTCTAAAAGTTCTGGCCATGGTTTAAGTTTAGAAGCCCAGGTGCGTGGGGGTTTGAGAAGGCACAGAGAAAACACCTCTTGATTTGACTAACCAAAGAAGACAGAAGATTCTATTGTGTTCAGATCTTTCCTGCCTTTTGTCCTGAAACAGAGGTTCCCAGCTTTGAGTGTGAACTCAAAACAAGTCATAGAGCCAAGTTCTTTTGTTAATCAGGAGGTTGATTTCATGGCTATTGTCCTTATGCAAGGGTGATGGTCAAAGGGGAACATCTGTTAATTCCCTCTGTCTCTAGGACATGGGACAGAGATGAAGTTAGAGTCAGATTGTTATTTCTGGGTAAAAGCTTATTTTGTAGTAAGTAACACAGTGTGAAAACATATGCTATAGTTGAAATGAATAAAGTTGAATAACTATGACCTGCTGTTAACAAAGAGAAATGTCATTAAGGAAAAGATTCAGTCTGGAGTAAATGTTGCTTGTATTGACCCATTGTATTTCTAACTGTTGTTTGCAACTATGAAGTATAAAAGTGTGTGGATTCATTCTAAAGCTTGAGAGATGTTGAACCAGAAATACTAAACCAGCCTTTGTGTAAACGTAAAGTTTGATAAATAGAAATAAGACAAGATTGTTACACTGTATAACGGCTAAATGTGGGATACCAAGATGTAGGCGGGGACTCGGCCCGACAACTGTGTTAGAATACATGTTTGTGTGTTGGGGGGCTGGGCTTAAACCACCTAGCCCCTCCTTGTTGTAGAAGGTGAGCTTTGTATAAATAATGTGCTTTGTATGTGACTGGGCGCGCTGCTGATCGGAACCCACATGGCAGACGTCCGGTCAGGCTGAAATAAAAAGATGTCTGACCTAAATCCTTGGACTCTGGACTCCTATACTTTGAAGCTTCTTTCCCAGGAAACTGTTATTAATAGCCCGCTTTTGGGATCGAAAATATACTACACTAGCTAACTGACTAGACTTTTCTTGTTTGCTACCCACATTACTTTTAATCACGTCACAGAGTTATGATACTAACTGTTGATCGATGGATTGGTAGGTAAATCTGTGTTATGGATACTTGTACTTATTTTATTTATATAGATCGCCAAGCTCATGTCATGCTCAGGCTAGAATAAGGCAGAATTAAGCTAAAAGCTTACACACACACGAAAGGCTGCTCATTTTCTTAATTATTTTGCTTTACATTAAATGAACTGGCTGCTGAAAATAGCCAATCTACAATCTAATGCCACAGCCGAAATCTTAAATGCATTTTTTCCTTCTCTTTTCTTTCTCTCTGCAGCATAACCTCCAGGTTAGCATCATGGAACCCAGCTGTACCATTTTGGACAAGAGGAGTTCTCCTCAGGTATGAAGGCACAAGGCAACGATTATATATTTTCATCGTGGAGTTCTGATGTTGCTGAGCCTTTACATAAAATAAAACGACAAACATGACTTTATTAAACACTGGTTAGCAGCTAAATGCAGGCCCCAGAAAATGCTAAGACCCTGCATTGATATTAGTATGTTACTGTTTGTAGTTTTTTCCTGACTAGTTTTCCCCCTAACAAAGACAATAAATTCACCATGGGACAATGGCGCTTGGATCGTCAACACATTTCTATAGCTACAGTAATGCTAAAACTGGGCCTTATCTGCATGACACACAGACTTGATGCAACTCGATGTAAAACATCTCAGATAGAATTGTCACTAAATGAGGGCCTAAATGCATAACTGGGTGTCTGACATTAAAATGACAACATCACAGTCATGCTTAGAATATTACTTTTATTGGCTGTCTAATTTATCTCCCTTCTCTCTCTCAGGTGGCGTTCTGGGTTGCTGCTGTGCTTATAATTGTAACTGTCCAACCCTCCCTGTGGAGTATGAGAACACTTTGTGTGTCCAAATTCTCTCTACCAGGTATCAACTAGTCTAATCCATCTGTTTTGTACCAATCTACAAGCAGTTGTGCGATGGAGCATGATACGGCTTTGATTGTGTCTAACCCTTCTCTTTTTCTTTTTAATTTTCTTTCTTTCTCAGATGTCATTTCTGCTTGTCATTTCCTGCGTCACAGCAGTGGGGATGAAGAGATCGAGGAGCATCTGTGATGACCAAGCTTATAAAACCATGGTAGGTTTAACTAACATGAGTCTAGAAGTAATGTACAGCATAACAGTATAAATTAGAGCCTGACTAAAAAAACAAAAACGGTTCGATTACTTAAACACTCTCCCTGTGTCTGTATGTTCCAGACGCAGCGCTGTTTGACCTGGTGAGGGCAGTGACCACATTCAAGAACCTCTTGGACCTCACGTTTTGCAAGGTAAGGGTGTGACTACACAGTTAGCCAAAAATAGCCAATCTACAAGCTCACAGCACGTCACATTTATTTTACCATAAATCCCTGAACCCTCTTGTAATCTCTGTCATGATAGTTGAACATTATGTGAAAATTACAAGTTACATTGTAGGCCTGGTGTTGGTGTGGAAATTTAGTGAGGCATTAGAAGAGGGGAACTGATCAATGTATCAAGGGTTTCTACACACTGAGTTAAATTAACATACATTTCACTATATAAATTGGGGTCTCAGAGATAGCCATGCCATTAACAGGGTCTGTAGACCTGAAGCATGTTAAATTGGGGGTCCTTATTAAAGTACCAACACCACCGTTGTCTAATTTATTTCCTTTCTCTCCCTCTCAGTTGGCGTTCGTTGGGTGGCTCACGTGACGCGTTCCACATGAAGGAGCTGCATTGGCTTTGGAAGAAGAGGAGTCAAAGAGGCGGGCGACACAGACACCAGCACACATAACCCAAAATTGAATTAAATGAACAGTGGCCCATTTTGTATTCATTCCAGTAGCTTTGATATGGCTCTGAGTCTGTGGCATGTTAACTAGAAACACATACACCAGGACAAACTACAGCGGTAACACATGGATTCAAAATGGACCTTTACATGTCTGAAAGTCTGTGTACAGATGAAACCAAATGGACCCTTACAGGTCTGCAACTCTGAGTGTACAAATGGACCATAGATCTCCTATTTTTTAATATTCTTATGCATTTTTTACTTGACATTCTGCTCAATGGGTATGTTTACTTGTTTTGTTACTTTAAGTAGGCTATTGATTACCAGTCTGACTTCACACAAATTATTACATCATTGATACTTTTATGTGGAATACTTTTCTCACTGTCTGCCATTTTAAAGTGATACAGTTGTATTTTAGGATTATTATTTCTGTGCCTTCCTTTTCTAATAAATACCATAACAATGGAGTTAATGTCTGTGCTGCATTATTTCATGTAGGCCATGTATTTTCTGCATTATGTCATGTTCTTAGACAGATACATACAGGGGAACTGTGTGATGGGGACCTTATTCTGTATTGCTACTTGACATGTTTAGAAACCTCAAATGCGGGGGGGGGGTGTAACAATGGCCGCTAAATATAGGGGATGAAAGGGAGGAGGGGGGATTCCCAAAGGGAGGGAGGGAGGGGGGGTATATACAGCATATTATATGACGGCGCTACGCTACCCGGCCGCTATCGACGAACGCCACGGTTGGCGTTCTCCGCCGGAGTGAGGCTGATTAGCGGCTCGGCGTGACGCGCGGCTCACGCTGATCAAGGACGCGGCGTGGACGCGGCGTGTCCCGCCCGGCGGACGCCCCGGTCGGAGTGGCGTGGAGACGGCCTCACGCCAGAAATGTGCGATATTTTGCTAGCTGGGTACGGTTCAAGAGTTACAGGCCAAAACGTAAAGGGGGCTGTTATAGCGCCACCATGAGGCCGATTGGTGTGATATTTTTTAAAATAATTTCGGACAATATTACGAACCTTCCCTCCAAATCTGGTAACTCTAGCTCTTACGGTTTCTGAGAAAAAAATACTTGAATTTGAGTTTTTTCACTTTTACATTAAAGCGGATGGGGAAATTTAATGCACTAATAAATTAATATCAATTAAACTATTTAACCAATCTCTTAGCCCTATACACGCACACGATTCCCGTTCAAGACGGTCATTTTGATATATGGCACAACATTAGGGGAGGAGATGCGGCTGAAAGTATTGTTTATCTATAATAATAATAAGAATAAAGTGTGAAGATATCTATAGTCTGGTTGCCCTGTTGGGCAACCACACTAATTAAGAATAATCAAGCTTTACTGGAGAGATGTGGCGTACGGCATGGATTTCTACAGATTACGGCAATTATTTCAACATAAAATGCTGCATTCAAGTTCAGGAGAGTAAGACATCATTTATGTTTAAATCTCCTTCTGACTGGAACAACTTACCTGTTCATATTCGTTCAATAACATCTTTTCAATTGTTCAAAACTGCCCTGTCCTCTCACCTTGAGATTACCTGTTCATGTTTCGACTAATCATCCTTATAACTGATCTATGACGCAATGTTTCATATACATGCTATGTGTACTGTTGTAATTGTTGTTGTGTTATCGTTGTATGTTTTTTTGTCTTGTTTCTTGTTGTGTTTGTTTTGTCTGGTTGTTGTTGTCAGATTTGTTTGTAAACATATTTTTTTGTCTTAATGTATGAAGTGTATTTTGTAATTTGAGGACCCCCTCGAAAACGAGATGATTCATCTCAAGGGCTTGCTCCTAATAAAGACATTTCAGACAAAGGGGCAATTCTCTTGAATGCTGCCTTCGACTACAGCAGGAGAGGGGGGCATTTGTGTTTTTTTCATCATAGTAAACGCTGTATCCATGGTCTGGAGAGGGCACTTTCGAGCCCCCTTTCATGCAATGAACTACTACAATTACTACAATTACTACAAAATACACAACAATTGGGGTATTTTGTATTAACAACAATTTCCATGTACTGCTGCTCATCTCATTCGGTATGGCCCTGTACGACAGACCTAGCTATAGTAAACATGGCAATTTGTGTCCTTGTTAATTAATGTTAGCATGTTTTGAAACCAGCTGTGCTAGTCCGAGGCCCTTCAACCTGAAGTCATCTCAACCCTAGTGTCACGGCATCAGCGGAGAAAGGAGCATCGATCGCCAGGCCGTCGGTCTACTCATCAGCATTGGCTCATCTAACGCGTCGCTACAGGGCACCAGGAGAACAGAAGGGTCCCAGATGACAGCAGACCAGACGAAGGGGGCCCCAGGTCAAGGAGATGACTGCTACAGATGACAGAAGGTCTACCGTTTCAACACAACCCTACAAACGTCTACGACAAGGTCCCGGATGACAGCAGATTTCAAGGAAACTAGGTGCAACTCTACAGACCAGGAGATGGCGTGAATCTTCGACCAGAGGGCTGTTAACTACTCGTCAAAAGCAACACGGCAGGACGACAGATGACAGACATCGGGCAGACGGCTAGGTGTTACAGTTTGACAGCAGGGAGCCATGGGGGTTAACTTGTCGACTCAGCTCTACAAATCGTCCCAGGCAGAGAGCAGGAGGTTCCAGAGATCAAGGGGCTTCTGAGATTCTACAAAGTTGCTTTGTCAAGATGAAAGACAAAACCCCCTCAGTGGAAAGGTGATTCCAGCAGGTTTCACACGCCTTTTGTCAAACAAGAGAAACCGTACCATTGTCATGGAAAGGATGACAATCATCCCCCCCTTCATTTCCACAAAACCCCTTTCTTCCCCCTATCCCAAGCTGTGAACAGTTTCTGATTCAATGAACTGAGGATTTTCCAGGTGCAAACATGGACATTTGAGCAAAGAAGAATCCCGCAACTGCGCTTTGTTAGCTCAGGCGAAAAAAGAAAAACAGAAAATCATTTCTGCGCGCGTGGACACTGAAGGACACTTTTTGTTATAGGATGCTATACGATGTGTTTTGATCAGTAACCAAATGACGATTGTTTTGCAGGTTCAGTGGCATACATAAGCAGGTTGTTAAGTGTTGATTCTTCTTAGGTTGGACAGATGGCTGGAGGAGACTTTAACCCGGAGTTGTATTATTTCACAGGTTTGAAAGTTCCTTTGTGGGAGACGTTGTGAAGTCTCCCAAGAGGGGAATGTGGTATCGTTTCAAACATGGCAACATGATATAACCACAATATTCCATCTAAATGGGTAAACACTGGAAGGTCTAATATTGTACTGGGTGATTTTTGAGTTCTACAGTTGTTTGTGCCATCTGGGGGGATGTGATCATCAATTTGCATTCCCAAGCACTCTAAAAGTTCTGGCCATGGTTTAAGTTTAGAAGCCCAGGTGCGTGGGGGTTTGAGAAGGCACAGAGAAAACACCTCTTGATTTGACTAACCAAAGAAGACAGAAGATTCTATTGTGTTCAGATCTTTCCTGCCTTTTGTCCTGAAACAGAGGTTCCCAGCTTTGAGTGTGAACTCAAAACAAGTCATAGAGCCAAGTTCTTTTGTTAATCAGGAGGTTGATTTCATGGCTATTGTCCTTATGCAAGGGTGATGGTCAAAGGGGAACATCTGTTAATTCCCTCTGTCTCTAGGACATGGCACAGAGATGAAGTTAGAGTCAGATTGTTATTTCTGGGTAAAAGCTTATTTTGTAGTAAGTAACACAGTGTGAAAACATATGCTATAGTTGAAATGAATAAAGTTGAATAACTATGACCTGCTGTTAACAAAGAGAAATGTCATTAAGGAAAAGATTCAGTCTGGAGTAAATGTTGCTTGTATTGACCCATTGTATTTCTAACTGTTGTTTGCAACTATGAAGTATAAAAGTGTGTGGATTCATTCTAAAGCTTGAGAGATGTTGAACCAGAAATACTAAACCAGCCTTTGTGTAAACGTAAAGTTTGATAAATAGAAATAAGACAAGATTGTTACACTGTATAACGGCTAAATGTGGGATACCAAGATGTAGGCGGGGACTCGGCCCGACAACTGTGTTAGAATACATGTTTGTGTGTTGGGGGGCTGGGCTTAAACCACCTAGCCCCTCCTTGTTGTAGAAGGTGAGCTTTGTATAAATAATGTGCTTTGTATGTGACTGGGCGCGCTGCTGATCGGAACCCACATGGCAGACGTCCGGTCAGGCTGAAATAAAAAGATGTCTGACCTAAATCCTTGGACTCTGGACTCCTATACTTTGAAGCTTCTTTCCCAGGAAACTGTTATTAATAGCCCGCTTTTGGGATCGAAAATATACTACACTAGCTAACTGACTAGACTTTTCTTGTTTGCTACCCACATTACTTTTAATCACGTCACAGAGTTATGATACTAACTGTTGATCGATGGATTGGTAGGTAAATCTGTGTTATGGATACTTGTACTTATTTTATTTATATAGATCGCCAAGCTCATGTCATGCTCAGGCTAGAATAAGGCAGAATTAAGCTAAAAGCTTACACACACACGAAAGGCTGCTCATTTTCTTAATTATTTTGCTTTACATTAAATGAACTGGCTGCTGAAAATAGCCAATCTACAATCTAATGCCACAGCCGAAATCTTAAATGCATTTTTTCCTTCTCTTTTCTTTCTCTCTGCAGCATAACCTCCAGGTTAGCATCATGGAACCCAGCTGTACCATTTTGGACAAGAGGAGTTCTCCTCAGGTATGAAGGCACAAGGCAACGATTATATATTTTCATCGTGGAGTTCTGATGTTGCTGAGCCTTTACATAAAATAAAACGACAAACATGACTTTATTAAACACTGGTTAGCAGCTAAATGCAGGCCCCAGAAAATGCTAAGACCCTGCATTGATATTAGTATGTTACTGTTTGTAGTTTTTTCCTGACTAGTTTTCCCCCTAACAAAGACAATAAATTCACCATGGGACAATGGCGCTTGGATCGTCAACACATTTCTATAGCTACAGTAATGCTAAAACTGGGCCTTATCTGCATGACACACAGACTTGATGCAACTCGATGTAAAACATCTCAGATAGAATTGTCACTAAATGAGGGCCTAAATGCATAACTGGGTGTCTGACATTAAAATGACAACATCACAGTCATGCTTAGAATATTACTTTTATTGGCTGTCTAATTTATCTCCCTTCTCTCTCTCAGGTGGCGTTCTGGGTTGCTGCTGTGCTTATAATTGTAACTGTCCAACCCTCCCTGTGGAGTATGAGAACACTTTGTGTGTCCAAATTCTCTCTACCAGGTATCAACTAGTCTAATCCATCTGTTTTGTACCAATCTACAAGCAGTTGTGCGATGGAGCATGATACGGCTTTGATTGTGTCTAACCCTTCTCTTTTTCTTTTTAATTTTCTTTCTTTCTCAGATGTCATTTCTGCTTGTCATTTCCTGCGTCACAGCAGTGGGGATGAAGAGATCGAGGAGCATCTGTGATGACCAAGCTTATAAAACCATGGTAGGTTTAACTAACATGAGTCTAGAAGTAATGTACAGCATAACAGTATAAATTAGAGCCTGACTGAAAAAACAAAAACGGTTCGATTACTTAAACACTCTCCCTGTGTCTGTATGTTCCAGACGCAGCGCTGTTTGACCTGGTGAGGGCAGTGACCACATTCAAGAACCTCTTGGACCTCACGTTTTGCAAGGTAAGGGTGTGACTACACAGTTAGCCAAAAATAGCCAATCTACAAGCTCACAGCACGTCACATTTATTTTACCATAAATCCCTGAACCCTCTTGTAATCTCTGTCATGATAGTTGAACATTATGTGAAAATTACAAGTTACATTGTAGGCCTGGTGTTGGTGTGGAAATTTAGTGAGGCATTAGAAGAGGGGAACTGATCAATGTATCAAGGGTTTCTACACACTGAGTTAAATTAACATACATTTCACTATATAAATTGGGGTCTCAGAGATAGCCATGCCATTAACAGGGTCTGTAGACCTGAAGCATGTTAAATTGGGGGTCCTTATTAAAGTACCAACACCACCGTTGTCTAATTTATTTCCTTTCTCTCCCTCTCAGTTGGCGTTCGTTGGGTGGCTCACGTGACGCGTTCCACATGAAGGAGCTGCATTGGCTTTGGAAGAAGAGGAGTCAAAGAGGCGGGCGACACAGACACCAGCACACATAACCCAAAATTGAATTAAATGAACAGTGGCCCATTTTGTATTCATTCCAGTAGCTTTGATATGGCTCTGAGTCTGTGGCATGTTAACTAGAAACACATACACCAGGACAAACTACAGCGGTAACACATGGATTCAAAATGGACCTTTACATGTCTGAAAGTCTGTGTACAGATGAAACCAAATGGACCCTTACAGGTCTGCAACTCTGAGTGTACAAATGGACCATAGATCTCCTATTTTTTAATATTCTTATGCATTTTTTACTTGACATTCTGCTCAATGGGTATGTTTACTTGTTTTGTTACTTTAAGTAGGCTATTGATTACCAGTCTGACTTCACACAAATTATTACATCATTGATACTTTTATGTGGAATACTTTTCTCACTGTCTGCCATTTTAAAGTGATACAGTTGTATTTTAGGATTATTATTTCTGTGCCTTCCTTTTCTAATAAATACCATAACAATGGAGTTAATGTCTGTGCTGCATTATTTCATGTAGGCCATGTATTTTCTGCATTATGTCATGTTCTTAGACAGATACATACAGGGGAACTGTGTGATGGGGACCTTATTCTGTATTGCTACTTGACATGTTTAGAAACCTCAAATGCGGGGGGGGGGTGTAACAATGGCCGCTAAATATAGGGGATGAAAGGGAGGAGGGGGGATTCCCAAAGGGAGGGAGGGAGGGGGGGTATATACAGCATATTATATGACGGCGCTACGCTACCCGGCCGCTATCGACGAACGCCACGGTTGGCGTTCTCCGCCGGAGTGAGGCTGATTAGCGGCTCGGCGTGACGCGCGGCTCACGCTGATCAAGGACGCGGCGTGGACGCGGCGTGTCCCGCCCGGCGGACGCCCCGGTCGGCGTGGCGTGGAGACGGCCTCACGCCAGAAATGTGCGATATTTTGCTAGCTGGGTACGGTTCAAGAGTTACAGGCCAAAACGTAAAGGGGGCTGTTATAGCGCCACCATGAGGCCGATTGGTGTGATATTTTTTAAAATAATTTCGGACAATATTACGAACCTTCCCTCCAAATCTGGTAACTCTAGCTCTTACGGTTTCTGAGAAAAAAATACTTGAATTTGAGTTTTTTCACTTTTACATTAAAGCGGATGGGGAAATTTAATGCACTAATAAATTAATATCAATTAAACTATTTAACCAATCTCTTAGCCCTATACACGCACACGATTCCCGTTCAAGACGGTCATTTTGATATATGGCACAACATTAGGGGAGGAGATGCGGCTGAAAGTATTGTTTATCTATAATAATAATAAGAATAAAGTGTGAAGATATCTATAGTCTGGTTGCCCTGTTGGGCAACCACACTAATTAAGAATAATCAAGCTTTACTGGAGAGATGTGGCGTACGGCATGGATTTCTACAGATTACGGCAATTATTTCAACATAAAATGCTGCATTCAAGTTCAGGAGAGTAAGACATCATTTATGTTTAAATCTCCTTCTGACTGGAACAACTTACCTGTTCATATTCGTTCAATAACATCTTTTCAATTGTTCAAAACTGCCCTGTCCTCTCACCTTGAGATTACCTGTTCATGTTTCGACTAATCATCCTTATAACTGATCTATGACGCAATGTTTCATATACATGCTATGTGTACTGTTGTAATTGTTGTTGTGTTATCGTTGTATGTTTTTTTGTCTTGTTTCTTGTTGTGTTTGTTTTGTCTGGTTGTTGTTGTCAGATTTGTTTGTAAACATATTTTTTTGTCTTAATGTATGAAGTGTATTTTGTAATTTGAGGACCCCCTCGAAAACGAGATGATTCATCTCAAGGGCTTGCTCCTAATAAAGACATTTCAGACAAAGGGGCAATTCTCTTGAATGCTGCCTTCGACTACAGCAGGAGAGGGGGGCATTTGTGTTTTTTTCATCATAGTAAACGCTGTATCCATGGTCTGGAGAGGGCACTTTCGAGCCCCCTTTCATGCAATGAACTACTACAATTACTACAATTACTACAAAATACACAACAATTGGGGTATTTTGTATTAACAACAATTTCCATGTACTGCTGCTCATCTCATTCGGTATGGCCCTGTACGACAGACCTAGCTATAGTAAACATGGCAATTTGTGTCCTTGTTAATTAATGTTAGCATGTTTTGAAACCAGCTGTGCTGGTCCGAGGCCCTTCAACCTGAAGTCATCTCAACCCTAGTGTCACGGCATCAGCGGAGAAAGGAGCATCGATCGCCAGGCCGTCGGTCTACTCATCAGCATTGGCTCATCTAACGCGTCGCTACAGGGCACCAGGAGAACAGAAGGGTCCCAGATGACAGCAGACCAGACGAAGGGGGCCCCAGGTCAAGGAGATGACTGCTACAGATGACAGAAGGTCTACCGTTTCAACACAACCCTACAAACGTCTACGACAAGGTCCCGGATGACAGCAGATTTCAAGGAAACTAGGTGCAACTCTACAGACCAGGAGATGGCGTGAATCTTCGACCAGAGGGCTGTTAACTACTCGTCAAAAGCAACACGGCAGGACGACAGATGACAGACATCGGGCAGACGGTTAGGTGTTACAGTTTGACAGCAGGGAGCCATGGGGGTTAACTTGTCGACTCAGCTCTACAAATCGTCCCAGGCAGAGAGCAGGAGGTTCCAGAGATCAAGGGGCTTCTGAGATTCTACAAAGTTGCTTTGTCAAGATGAAAGACAAAACCCCCTCAGTGGAAAGGTGATTCCAGCAGGTTTCACACGCCTTTTGTCAAACAAGAGAAACCGTACCATTGTCATGGAAAGGATGACAATCATCCCCCCCTTCATTTCCACAAAACCCCTTTCTTCCCCCTATCCCAAGCTGTGAACAGTTTCTGATTCAATGAACTGAGGATTTTCCAGGTGCAAACATGGACATTTGAGCAAAGAAGAATCCCGCAACTGCGCTTTGTTAGCTCAGGCGAAAAAAGAAAAACAGAAAATCATTTCTGCGCGCGTGGACACTGAAGGACACTTTTTGTTATAGGATGCTATACGATGTGTTTTGATCAGTAACCAAATGACGATTGTTTTGCAGGTTCAGTGGCATACATAAGCAGGTTGTTAAGTGTTGATTCTTCTTAGGTTGGACAGATGGCTGGAGGAGACTTTAACCCGGAGTTGTATTATTTCACAGGTTTGAAAGTTCCTTTGTGGGAGACGTTGTGAAGTCTCCCAAGAGGGGAATGTGGTATCGTTTCAAACATGGCAACATGATATAACCACAATATTCCATCTAAATGGGTAAACACTGGAAGGTCTAATATTGTACTGGGTGATTTTTGAGTTCTACAGTTGTTTGTGCCATCTGGGGGGATGTGATCATCAATTTGCATTCCCAAGCACTCTAAAAGTTCTGGCCATGGTTTAAGTTTAGAAGCCCAGGTGCGTGGGGGTTTGAGAAGGCACAGAGAAAACACCTCTTGATTTGACTAACCAAAGAAGACAGAAGATTCTATTGTGTTCAGATCTTTCCTGCCTTTTGTCCTGAAACAGAGGTTCCCAGCTTTGAGTGTGAACTCAAAACAAGTCATAGAGCCAAGTTCTTTTGTTAATCAGGAGGTTGATTTCATGGCTATTGTCCTTATGCAAGGGTGATGGTCAAAGGGGAACATCTGTTAATTCCCTCTGTCTCTAGGACATGGGACAGAGATGAAGTTAGAGTCAGATTGTTATTTCTGGGTAAAAGCTTATTTTGTAGTAAGTAACACAGTGTGAAAACATATGCTATAGTTGAAATGAATAAAGTTGAATAACTATGACCTGCTGTTAACAAAGAGAAATGTCATTAAGGAAAAGATTCAGTCTGGAGTAAATGTTGCTTGTATTGACCCATTGTATTTCTAACTGTTGTTTGCAACTATGAAGTATAAAAGTGTGTGGATTCATTCTAAAGCTTGAGAGATGTTGAACCAGAAATACTAAACCAGCCTTTGTGTAAACGTAAAGTTTGATAAATAGAAATAAGACAAGATTGTTACACTGTATAACGGCTAAATGTGGGATACCAAGATGTAGGCGGGGACTCGGCCCGACAACTGTGTTAGAATACATGTTTGTGTGTTGGGGGGCTGGGCTTAAACCACCTAGCCCCTCCTTGTTGTAGAAGGTGAGCTTTGTATAAATAATGTGCTTTGTATGTGACTGGGCGCGCTGCTGATCGGAACCCACATGGCAGACGTCCGGTCAGGCTGAAATAAAAAGATGTCTGACCTAAATCCTTGGACTCTGGACTCCTATACTTTGAAGCTTCTTTCCCAGGAAACTGTTATTAATAGCCCGCTTTTGGGATCGAAAATATACTACACTAGCTAACTGACTAGACTTTTCTTGTTTGCTACCCACATTACTTTTAATCACGTCACAGAGTTATGATACTAACTGTTGATCGATGGATTGGTAGGTAAATCTGTGTTATGGATACTTGTACTTATTTTATTTATATAGATCGCCAAGCTCATGTCATGCTCAGGCTAGAATAAGGCAGAATTAAGCTAAAAGCTTACACACACACGAAAGGCTGCTCATTTTCTTAATTATTTTGCTTTACATTAAATGAACTGGCTGCTGAAAATAGCCAATCTACAATCTAATGCCACAGCCGAAATCTTAAATGCATTTTTTCCTTCTCTTTTCTTTCTCTCTGCAGCATAACCTCCAGGTTAGCATCATGGAACCCAGCTGTACCATTTTGGACAAGAGGAGTTCTCCTCAGGTATGAAGGCACAAGGCAACGATTATATATTTTCATCGTGGAGTTCTGATGTTGCTGAGCCTTTACATAAAATAAAACGACAAACATGACTTTATTAAACACTGGTTAGCAGCTAAATGCAGGCCCCAGAAAATGCTAAGACCCTGCATTGATATTAGTATGTTACTGTTTGTAGTTTTTTCCTGACTAGTTTTCCCCCTAACAAAGACAATAAATTCACCATGGGACAATGGCGCTTGGATCGTCAACACATTTCTATAGCTACAGTAATGCTAAAACTGGGCCTTATCTGCATGACACACAGACTTGATGCAACTCGATGTAAAACATCTCAGATAGAATTGTCACTAAATGAGGGCCTAAATGCATAACTGGGTGTCTGACATTAAAATGACAACATCACAGTCATGCTTAGAATATTACTTTTATTGGCTGTCTAATTTATCTCCCTTCTCTCTCTCAGGTGGCGTTCTGGGTTGCTGCTGTGCTTATAATTGTAACTGTCCAACCCTCCCTGTGGAGTATGAGAACACTTTGTGTGTCCAAATTCTCTCTACCAGGTATCAACTAGTCTAATCCATCTGTTTTGTACCAATCTACAAGCAGTTGTGCGATGGAGCATGATACGGCTTTGATTGTGTCTAACCCTTCTCTTTTTCTTTTTAATTTTCTTTCTTTCTCAGATGTCATTTCTGCTTGTCATTTCCTGCGTCACAGCAGTGGGGATGAAGAGATCGAGGAGCATCTGTGATGACCAAGCTTATAAAACCATGGTAGGTTTAACTAACATGAGTCTAGAAGTAATGTACAGCATAACAGTATAAATTAGAGCCTGACTAAAAAAACAAAAACGGTTTGATTACTTAAACACTCTCCCTGTGTCTGTATGTTCCAGACGCAGCGCTGTTTGACCTGGTGAGGGCAGTGACCACATTCAAGAACCTCTTGGACCTCACGTTTTGCAAGGTAAGGGTGTGACTACACAGTTAGCCAAAAATAGCCAATCTACAAGCTCACAGCACGTCACATTTATTTTACCATAAATCCCTGAACCCTCTTGTAATCTCTGTCATGATAGTTGAACATTATGTGAAAATTACAAGTTACATTGTAGGCCTGGTGTTGGTGTGGAAATTTAGTGAGGCATTAGAAGAGGGGAACTGATCAATGTATCAAGGGTTTCTACACACTGAGTTAAATTAACATACATTTCACTATATAAATTGGGGTCTCAGAGATAGCCATGCCATTAACAGGGTCTGTAGACCTGAAGCATGTTAAATTGGGGGTCCTTATTAAAGTACCAACACCACCGTTGTCTAATTTATTTCCTTTCTCTCCCTCTCAGTTGGCGTTCGTTGGGTGGCTCACGTGACGCGTTCCACATGAAGGAGCTGCATTGGCTTTGGAAGAAGAGGAGTCAAAGAGGCGGGCGACACAGACACCAGCACACATAACCCAAAATTGAATTAAATGAACAGTGGCCCATTTTGTATTCATTCCAGTAGCTTTGATATGGCTCTGAGTCTGTGGCATGTTAACTAGAAACACATACACCAGGACAAACTACAGCGGTAACACATGGATTCAAAATGGACCTTTACATGTCTGAAAGTCTGTGTACAGATGAAACCAAATGGACCCTTACAGGTCTGCAACTCTGAGTGTACAAATGGACCATAGATCTCCTATTTTTTAATATTCTTATGCATTTTTTACTTGACATTCTGCTCAATGGGTATGTTTACTTGTTTTGTTACTTTAAGTAGGCTATTGATTACCAGTCTGACTTCACACAAATTATTACATCATTGATACTTTTATGTGGAATACTTTTCTCACTGTCTGCCATTTTAAAGTGATACAGTTGTATTTTAGGATTATTATTTCTGTGCCTTCCTTTTCTAATAAATACCATAACAATGGAGTTAATGTCTGTGCTGCATTATTTCATGTAGGCCATGTATTTTCTGCATTATGTCATGTTCTTAGACAGATACATACAGGGGAACTGTGTGATGGGGACCTTATTCTGTATTGCTACTTGACATGTTTAGAAACCTCAAATGCGGGGGGGGGGGTGTAACAATGGCCGCTAAATATAGGGGATGAAAGGGAGGAGGGGGGATTCCCAAAGGGAGGGAGGGAGGGGGGGTATATACAGCATATTATATGACGGCGCTACGCTACCCGGCCGCTATCGACGAACGCCACGGTTGGCGTTCTCCGCCGGAGTGAGGCTGATTAGCGGCTCGGCGTGACGCGCGGCTCACGCTGATCAAGGACGCGGCGTGGACGCGGCGTGTCCCGCCCGGCGGACGCCCCGGTCGGCGTGGCGTGGAGACGGCCTCACGCCAGAAATGTGCGATATTTTGCTAGCTGGGTACGGTTCAAGAGTTACAGGCCAAAACGTAAAGGGGGCTGTTATAGCGCCACCATGAGGCCGATTGGTGTGATATTTTTTAAAATAATTTCGGACAATATTACGAACCTTCCCTCCAAATCTGGTAACTCTAGCTCTTACGGTTTCTGAGAAAAAAATACTTGAATTTGAGTTTTTTCACTTTTACATTAAAGCGGATGGGGAAATTTAATGCACTAATAAATTAATATCAATTAAACTATTTAACCAATCTCTTAGCCCTATACACGCACACGATTCCCGTTCAAGACGGTCATTTTGATATATGGCACAACATTAGGGGAGGAGATGCGGCTGAAAGTATTGTTTATCTATAATAATAATAAGAATAAAGTGTGAAGATATCTATAGTCTGGTTGCCCTGTTGGGCAACCACACTAATTAAGAATAATCAAGCTTTACTGGAGAGATGTGGCGTACGGCATGGATTTCTACAGATTACGGCAATTATTTCAACATAAAATGCTGCATTCAAGTTCAGGAGAGTAAGACATCATTTATGTTTAAATCTCCTTCTGACTGGAACAACTTACCTGTTCATATTCGTTCAATAACATCTTTTCAATTGTTCAAAACTGCCCTGTCCTCTCACCTTGAGATTACCTGTTCATGTTTCGACTAATCATCCTTATAACTGATCTATGACGCAATGTTTCATATACATGCTATGTGTACTGTTGTAATTGTTGTTGTGTTATCGTTGTATGTTTTTTTGTCTTGTTTCTTGTTGTGTTTGTTTTGTCTGGTTGTTGTTGTCAGATTTGTTTGTAAACATATTTTTTTGTCTTAATGTATGAAGTGTATTTTGTAATTTGAGGACCCCCTCGAAAACGAGATGATTCATCTCAAGGGCTTGCTCCTAATAAAGACATTTCAGACAAAGGGGCAATTCTCTTGAATGCTGCCTTCGACTACAGCAGGAGAGGGGGGCATTTGTGTTTTTTTCATCATAGTAAACGCTGTATCCATGGTCTGGAGAGGGCACTTTCGAGCCCCCTTTCATGCAATGAACTACTACAATTACTACAATTACTACAAAATACACAACAATTGGGGTATTTTGTATTAACAACAATTTCCATGTACTGCTGCTCATCTCATTCGGTATGGCCCTGTACGACAGACCTAGCTATAGTAAACATGGCAATTTGTGTCCTTGTTAATTAATGTTAGCATGTTTTGAAACAATATTCTCTGGTGACTCCATGGTCTCGTTGGATCTGAAAATTAATTATTTTCCAACAGTGCACCTGTTGAGCTACGATTTCATCACCCCTGGGCCAGATGTCATCACTGGGAAACACCTGCCTTTGCTTGTTCCCGTTCCTAGATGCGGAAGAAGGACAAGCAGGAAACAGCAAGGATTAAATTAAAATAAAGTTTGATTTGATTGATTTTTACACTTGTCAGCTTGTTCTTTTGTCATTCAATGGCATATCATGACCTAGTAATTGTAGTAGTTTTCTTTTTTTTTCATTGTCCAGCTCCTGTACCGGATCTGCCAAAATACACAGACTGTGGCTGCTTTCTTTAATATACAATTTGATTGACTGATCTGATCATAACGCATAAGTGTAATGTTACAGCCAATACCTTTGATTATGTTGATGGACTGGCGTTTCATCTTAGTCTAAGTAAAAGTAAAACACTGATTGAAACATCACCCCAAAACGTGCAGACCGAAGCTGTGCTCCAGTATTTTATTTATTGTGGGTTATCTATTTGAGAACAGCAAAACCGATTATGCACAAGTTTATAGCCTAAAACATGACTGTCATATCGTGACCGTCTTGGATGAACTTCAACCTGGTATTTAAACGTTCTCCCTTTTTGGTCCGTACTACATAAACGTTCATATTTCAAATATAAAGTGCTGACCTCATGGCCACGGATGTTACAAGTATGTACGCTCCCTCAGAAGTACCCGAATATTCCGAATTGTTAAATAAAAAGCATTTTAATCCGATTTCCCCCGTATTTTCTCCATATGCTTTCAACTACGTGACCCTATCTGTTGGGAGGTGTATTGCACTCTGATACATTATAACTCTATGAGAAAATGCTTTTTATTGAACAATATAGATACGGGTACTTTTGAGGGCCCGAACATAATTGTAACATCCGTGGCCATGGGGTCAGCACTTTATATTTGAAATCTGAACGTTTGTGTAGATGTACGGAGCAAAAAGTGAGCAAGTGCAAACACCAGGTTGAAGTCCATCCATGGCGGTCGTAACAGACGACCGTGATGGCTAGTGAGTGCTTGTTTACGTTTACGATTTCAGTACTTTTACTTCTTCTCCACTACATCTCAGAGGCAAATATTATACTTATACTCCACTACAATTATTAGAAAACTTTAGTACAAGTTACTTTGTAGATTTGGATTATTATTACAGAACATACATTAACCACTTCAGCCCTACATTTCAGCCATTTGCAAAAGTCGGCCTCATGGTGGCGCTATGACAGGCTGATCTGAAAAATGTGGGGCAGAGGTTCTGCTGTGGCATCCAGGGAGTGTGTGTGCGCAGTTTCACAGCGACCGGGCCAACGGTGGCGGATATTAGCTGGTCGCAGACAGAAGGACGGACGGACGGGCACAAGGACACACGGAAGGACGGACGGACGGACAGGGGGTAAAACATACTCTCTCGGCATGCCTTTCGGCCTGGCGGAGACAACAATAAATGTGTGTGTGTGTGTGTGTGTGTGTGTGTGTGTGTGTGTGTGTGTGTGTGTGTGTGTGTGTGTGTGTGTGTGTGTGTGTGTGTGTGTGTGTGTGTGTGTGTGTGTGTGTTGCCAATGTAGCCCTGGTAAGATAGTTTGATTCACACGTTATAGGGCAGACACAACATGTTTTGTATGAAAATATTGCTAGTGTATGTTAAGCCCTGCCTCTACTGCCTCTGGAGTGAAAGTTTACGTATAGTGGCATAAGGCGACAAAGGGAATGACACAGCACTGTGTATAAAATGCAGCAACTGGACAATGGATTTAGAAAGAGGGGAGGATGACAGTCATGAGGTCTTCTGTAGACACACACCTGCTTTCATACATGTACTGGATCTTGACATTGTTCTCTTCATTCTGTGCTTTGTCTTCCTCACCTTCCTCTTCTTGTGAGTTACAGGAACAGTTTAATCTGAACAGAATGTACATGGCTGGAGACTTTATTCTGGGTGGCCTGTTTTATGTCCACCTCCGCGCTGTCCAACCTGAGTTGTCTTTCACGTCCAAGCAACAGGAGCCCACATGCTATGCGTGAGTATCAAGCAAGACAATAGGCTCTATTCACAGCAGCCATATTATGAAGACATGCACAGGTGTTACCAATGATACTAATGAAGGCTCTGTTCTATTCTGGTCAAACAGAGTCAGGGTGCTGATATTGTGCATGTTGGCTCACTGGAAACCTTCCAAATGCCCCCCTTACAGGTGTACACTCTCAGAGTTATGGGGGTCGTGGAAACCACTGTGCTACACTAAATGGAACAGAGCCTTCATTAGTATCACTGGTAACACCTGGGAAGGAAGTGATAATATGGCTGCTGTGAATAGAGCCTATAGGTAACATGCTTTATTAGCACCAGAGGATTAGTTGATGTTGTAGATTTCTACCATAATATTAATATTCAAAGTTACAGTGGAGTTTTGTGTGTTAGATTTGACATTGATGGCTTTAGGTCTGCACAGACCATGGCCTTTGCCATTAATGAGATCAACAGAAACATCAGCCTACTACCCAATGTGACTCTAGGATATAGTCTCTATGATAACTGTGTGACACTTGGCGTTACATTCCGTGCAACATTGTCGTTGGTCACTGGGAGAGAGGAGCCGTTTCAATTGGATGAGAGATGTGTTGGCTCCCCTCCAGTGCTAGGAATTGTGGGTGCATATTCCTCAACAAGTTCTATTGCTATTGCTAGAATGTTAGGTTTATACAGAGTGCCCCAGGTAAGTTTCCTATTTGAATCCCCTTTTACCATGACATATGTTATGCCTAATTTTGGTTACTTTGTTATTTACTAATCTAAAATATGATAAATAATGTATTTTGTCTTTTTTACAGCTTGAAAGACATATAACATAATCGTTGCTGTCAAGCAGAAACCTTTTTCGTACATAAATGCCCTACTCTGTCATACTACAATGTCACACAAAATAACCAAAAATAGCCGATCTACAAGCTTACAACCTGACACGACACGACATGACACGTTGTGATCTTGTACTGTATCTGTAGATCTGCTATTTTTGAAAAAAAAAAAATGTAAAGGTGTGTTTCTGTGGGTTTAAATATTGAACCAATGAAAAGTATTAACAAGAGCTTGTGACTACATAATAACTACATTGGATCCCCCATTTCCTGAAAAGTAACCGTTCTGAACCGTTTTCCACCCGACCAGTCCTGATGTCACTTGTTCATCCCCTGGTTCACGGAAGTCATTTCTCTATGGAGAATAACATTGGGTCATCTTAGAATCGTCTCATATAAGAATTGTGGTCCAAAAATAAACAAATTCTCATGGCGATATTGTCAGGGAGTTGGCTCTGTATCGTTCATGATAGTCAGTAACTCATATTTGATACAGTCTATTTTTGGCAATTTTTTAACTAAATCGTTGGCAGTAACATTAGCATTTTCCCACTGTCAGTTGATGCTTCATAATCCATTTGAGTCAAACCGCCTGGATCATTTATTTATTTTTGGAACACAGTTCTTATTTGACGCGATATTAAACAGGTCTATGGGAATTCAGAATGGGGGGGGGGGGAAACGTGACCCAGGTAGGGTGCGTAATTTACGTCAGACTTTGGTCCTCTAAATGATTTGCCCGAGCATGTGAACAGAGCTGGCATATTTTGAATGGAGCGTGATGCAGCTTTTCAGAAGGTTGGAGCAGAGAGAGAGGGAGGGAGGGAGGGAGAGAGAGAGAGAGAGAGAGAGAGAGAGAGAGAGAGAGAGAGAGAGAGAGAGAGAGAGAGGGGGGGGGGGGGGATTATAGGGATACTGTTATATGCTCACATGCTCATATGTTCTTATTCTCTGTTTGCAGCTGACAGTTGTCAATTATTTAATATATCACCTTTTGTAGGTCAGTTACTTTTCCACCTGCGCCTGTCTGAGTGACCATAACCAGTTCCCATCCTTCTTTAGAACAATCCCAAGTGACGCCTTCCAGGTGAATTCATATAGACGATAGATCTGTTGGTATATAGTATGCAGTGGTTCTCATATACGTTTTCATGTCATGTGATTATGTTTCCACAGTATTTCAAAATGGTCACAGATTCTTTTTTTGGAAATAAAAGATCTACAATCTACAAGCTCACATAGACTAGTTGTGAGCTTTTATTTATTTTGGCTCTTTTCAAATAGCCAATGTATATAGGGATAAAGTGGTTGAACTGATTTTGATGCTACGAACTGAATTTGCTGAGGACTAAACCTAGAACCCCCTCAACGCCACTTTGTGAATCACTGTAGTAGTACATATTCCACACACTTGACAAATACCTCCCTCTATTGAGTTTATTATGGTATTGCATATCTTGTTAGTATTGCTGCTGCTGCTGAAGGTCTTTATAGGCTCTATTCACAGCAGCCATATTATGAAGACATTCACAGGTGTTACCAATGATACTAATGAAGGCTCTGTTCCATTCTGGTCAAACAGAGTCAGGGTGCTGATATTGTGCATGTTGGCTCACTGGAAACCTTCCAAATGGCCCCTTACAGGTGTGTAACTCTCAGAGTTATGGGGGTCGTGAAAACCACTGTGCTACACTAAATGGAACAGAGCCTTCATTAGTATCATTGGTAACACCTGGGAAGGAAGTGATAATATGGCTGCTGTGAATAGAGCCTATTGACAGCATCAAAAGACAATGATTAGACCTTTTCTATTGTGGAATCTGTGTAGGAGATTAACTGATTCACGATGTGAATAATCTAGCCTAAAAGCACATTTCCCTCCATTATATCCAACCAGGTACGAGCTATGCTCCAGATTATGAGGTGGTTCAGGTGGACCTGGGTCGGAATGCTGTTAATTGATAACGACTATGGACACAATGCTGCCAGATCCTTCCAGTCTGAGCTGGCCCAGTCTGGTTTGGCCTGTCTAGCGTACGTGGAGGTTGTGCCCATGGACTCTGACCCAGATGAACTTCAGAGGATTGTCTCTGTGATGAGGAAATCCACAGCTCGTGTGGTCGTTGCATTTGTATTTGATAGCCGTTTGGCTAAACTCCTGGAGGAGGTTTGGTTTATTATTCATGATGCATTCATAATTATAAGGAATATGAAATTAGCTATATTGACGTGTACACATTTGTCTCAGAATAAAAAACAATAGGTTTCATTTGTTAATGCATTAAAAAATAATCTTTTTTAATGCAATGCAATTTATTCAATTTAAATGCTCAGCCAATTGTGTGCTTAATTTACACATGTTCTTATTTCCCTCAGTGTTTTTGTGTACAATACGCAAACATATATTCACTTCACATCAAACTACACTAATATATGATTTGATATTTTGCTCAACACAATAGGTGGTAAAGCAGAATGTGACAGGTCTACAATGGATGGCCAGTGAGGCGTGGACATCATCGGCCTTACTCCAGACTCCTAACTTCATGCCGTACCTGAGAGGCACCCTGGGTATTGCCATCCGTCGTGGAGAGATACCAGGTCTCAAGGACTTCTTGTTAAAAATACATCCTGACAATGAGCCTGACAACAGCCATGAAAATAGCATAGTAAGTATGTTGGTTCATTTGATATTAAACTGGTTTATTTATGTTTAAGTCTTAATTGTGTTTCTTCAGGTGAGGCAGTTTTGGGAGCACACGTTTCAGTGTAAGTTTGCACCCCTTCCTACAGAGTGGGTGGCTAATGGCGGAAGGGTGTGTACTGGACAAGAGGACCTAGGAACAGCAGAAACACTGTTGGATGTGTCTGACCTCAGACCAGAGTATAATGTGTACAAAGCTGTGTATGCTCTGGCCCATGCCCTCCATGACATGTTGCAATGTGTGCCAGGAAGAGGGCCTTTCATTGGGCACAGTTGTGCCAGTTTGCAGACAATACAACTATGGCAGGTATGAATGAATGACAAGGTATATGAATTCACAGTTCACCCGTTAATGTTTCTAGTTGGAGTAATTGTGAATATGTAAATATGACATTGGTAAAACACATGCAAAATGGACACAGTAGGACGAAAAATGCATTATTAATTCATTATGAATAATGATTGTACTATGGATTCTGTTGACAATGATCTAAACTAAAATGAAATGAAATGAAATCAAACTAGATAAAGTGCTCCTCGGAGGCCAGGTCAGGTACGTTATTGTGGCCTCCTGGTGGCGCTATAATAGGCCAATGTGAAAAGGGTGCCATTTATTCTTAGGCCTTTCATGGAAATCGCAAGCTGCGTTCAAGATTTTAGGCATTTTGTTCAAAACGGACCAATCTTGCAAACTTTGGAAGCCAACCTTAGCCATTGAGGATGGAAATCGGGAAATCGGAAATCGGACAGATCCTTGTTGATCAAATGACTAGAGATGCTGTGTACCGATTTGCATGACGTTTGGATAAAATCTGTAGGAGTAATATTAAAAAAATGGTTTTGCACAAATCGGCCTCCTGGTGGCGCTATAACAGGCCCATGAGAAAAATGTGGGGCAGAGGTTCTGAATTGGCAGCCAGGGAGTGTGTGTGCACATAGTTTCAGCGACCGGGCCAACAGTGCCGGAGATTAGCTGCTAACGGACGGACAGGACACACGGACGGACGGACACACGGACGGACAGACAGGGTGCAAAACATACTCTCTCGCCATGCCTTTCGGCCTGGCGAAGACAATAATGTTCTTATAGTGATGTATAGTAATACTAATTTCCTGGCAGTAAATGTTTATCAGTGAGTGTAGCAGTAACTTAGATACTTGGTTAAATCAAAATGTGTTTTGTTAAAAAGTTAAAGCTCTATATTGTGATAGTAATCATTGCTATAGAGCAGGGGTGGGCAACTTTAATAGTAGACAGGGCCACATCTGGGCCAGTTGCTTAAGGAATCAGGGCTCACTTGAAAATCTTGAAACACACACACACACACACACACACACACACACACACTCACTCACTCACTCACTCACTCACTCACTCACTCACTCACTCACTCACTCACTCACTCACTCACTCACTCACTCACTCACTCACACACTCACACACTCACACACACACACACACACACACACACAATTTAAGCACTTAGCAGATGCTCCTATCCAGAACGACTTTCAGTACAATAATCAAGGTAATCACATACGTAGAATATAAACAATATACTATAAATAATAATCTATACCTTGAAATTCTAGGATGCCAGGTAGAAAATGAACTGTTTAACTGTTTGAATAACATAAATGACCACGGTCTGCATGATAGCCAGGCAGTGTTGCAATGCTGAATAGAGCGTCGCATTGACTTTTCAGAAAATATTTATATAAATTAATTTAAGCCTAGAATCAAGCTATCCAGGATCCTGGTGAATCATGACCATAAAACGTTTGATTCTGTGAAAAAACTTTTTTGAAAACGGCAAAACAAAGGGTATTTATTAAACATAGTATATCATATCATTAAATACAAAATTTAAAAAATCACAGATAAAAAGGTTTTATGGTCATGATTCACCAGAATCCTGGATGGCTTGATTCTAGGCTTAAATTCATTGATATAAATATTTTTGGAAAAGTCAATGGGAAAAATGCATTGAGTATTTACTTCCGGCACCCGGATTCTGCGCAACTGCAATGCTCTATTGGAATGTGGTTGCACTCTATTTTAAGGATGTGACACGCACGTCGCTTAACACATTAACCGCCAAGAACGTAGTCCTACGGTCCATTAAATCCAACTGTTAAGCGCCGAGACCCTACGGTCCGGGTGCTTTTTCCTTTTTTTTCTTTTTTCTTTTTTTTTTTTTTCAATTTTCGACACGGACCATTTTCAGTGTAACACCACCGGAAACGGAACTATTTGCGATCCGGTTTTGCCGTTCCCGTCGGCCTCCATTCTAAAGCGCACACTAAAACTCCATTTTCTCTTTAGTTTTTTCTCCTCGGTCATCACTGTTTAACATAAACCGTTCTAACTACAACATGGCGGCTCCGTTTGACACATGGTCTGCACTGGTAGACACAGGGACATCTGCACGATGTTTACAAACAGTGCATCGCGCATTCTTAAGGATTTTAACGGGGTCTATGGCGACGTGAAAAAAACAAAAAACAACAATAAAACCTTGGCACTGGTGAGTACATTATGAGATTAACCTCTGGCGGTGGATGTGTTAACACCTACACTACAGGTCACACAATGGATAATTGATATGCATCTAGGCTCATTCCTATGTTAATTTCCCTGGTATGCGTGTGCGTGCGCGTGCTCCTGGTCAAATAGGTTCCTGCACAGCGTGCAAGGCCGTCCCATGAGCAATGCAACCCTGTAGCCAGTACAGGGAGAGCAAAGTGTTGAGAGGTAAAGTGGTGTCTGAAGAGGTGAGTCTTCAGATTACGGTGACAAAATATCTTTGCTTTGCAAGTAAATCATAGTTGCTTATAACTTTATGGTATAATATGCCATAAAGTTATAAGCAACTATATATATATATATATATATAATAATATTATTATTATATTCGTTTTCACAAGACATACTTGTAAACAATATTACTGACTTGGCTGAAAAGGCTCTGAGGTAAGATCACCATGTTAGACTACAGGCTGACTACGGCGGGCCACAGACCGCTCTTGCTGTCGTCACTGGTCACATGACCCCCCCCCCACAAAAAAAAAGGTTCTCGCGCTCTTGGCTGCAAATCAGCCCTAAATGATATAAATGACAGTTAAATGTTGACTGAGTGGTAATCCCCTTAAACTTCTTCATAATTTTCCTCATCACAATTTAAAGCTTGTCTATTACCTGGAAAAGGTCAACTTCACCACTTCATTTGGTGATGATGTATCATTTGATGAGAATGGTGATCCTTTACCAATCTATGATGTCATGAACTGGGTGTGGCTCCCTGATGGAAGCATGAATGTTCACAATGTGGGTGTGGTCAAGAAGTCAGCCTCCGGAGATGAAGAACTCATCCTCGATGAAGACAACATCTTCTGGAACTTTGAATCCAAAAAGGTAATACATTCCTTCCTTTTAACAGGTCGTTCATGAAAGCCCTTGCGGTCTTGTTTCCAATGAAACTTTGGCTTTCTAAAGTAACTAATGTTGAGCTCATGATGTGAATGTAATTTGAAACTTATCATTGTTCATTCCCTCTGTAGCCTCCTCGGTCAGTGTGCAGTGAGAGCTGTTCCCCTGGAACCCGTGTGGCAAGAAGGAAAGGAGAACCTGTCTGCTGCTTTGACTGCATTGCTTGTTCTGAGGGAGAGATCAGCAATCAGACTGGTTGGTTGGTTGATTGATTGAATCTTTTGATTCATTGATTGAGTTGTGGTTGGTGGTGATTGATTTGGTTATAGCACAGAAAAGAGCACATTAGCGGAGCGTTTGTATGTTGATTGTGCATTTTTCAACTACTCTGTTCCTTTAACCTTTCCGTCTTTGTTAGACTCTACAGAGTGCACCAGTTGTCCAGAGGACTTCTGGTCCAGTCCCCAGCGTGACCACTGTGTACCCAAGAGCATGGAGTTCCTCTCCTACCATGAGGCCCTGGGTATCTCCTTGACAACCATCTCATTGCTAGGCACACTTACCTGTGCCATTGTCCTGGGAATCTTCATCTATCATCGAGACACTCCCATGGTACGCGCCAACAACTCAGAACTCAGTTTCCAACTTTTGCTGTCATTGAAACTTTGTTTCATGTGTTCACTTCTGTTCATTGGCCGTCCCATGCTCTGGACTTGTCAGCTGAGGCATGCAGTATTTGGGATCAGCTTTGTGCTGTGTGTCTCATGTATCCTTGTAAAGACCATGGTGGTGTTGGCTGTGTTCAAATCCTCCAAGCCTGGGGGTGCAGATATTATGAAGTGGTTTGGTTCTATGCAGCAGAGAGGAACAGTTCTGGCTCTTACTTCCATCCAGGCAATAATTTGTACAGCCTGGCTAGTATCTGCCTCACCAACTCCTCATTAAAACACGCAGTACAACAGTGATAAGATAGTCTATGAGTGTGATGTGGGATCAACAGTTGGTTTTGCTGTGTTACTAGGTTATATTGGTTTACTGGCACTCCTCAGTTTCATCCTAGCATTCATGGCAAGGAATCTTCCAGACAACTTCAATGAAGCCAAGTTAATCACTTTCAGCATGTTGATCTTCTGTGCCGTGTGGATAGCCTTCATCCCAGCATATATCAGCTCTCCAGGCAAATATGCAGATGTAGTGGAGGTATTTGCTATTTTAGCATCTAGTTTTGGTCTTTTGGTGGCGCTGTTTGGCCCAAAGTGTTATATAATGCTTTTGAAACCTGAGAGAAACACTAAAAAGTCCATCATGCGTCGCGGTGCCACCAAGATGTAGAAGCAGAAATTCAATAAAAATTCGATAAAACATGTTCTGTGTGTATTTTATATTATAAGTGTATATGTATGTATTTGATTGCTGATTAGTGATTACCTTGTTAGTAATAGATTAAGTTGTCTATCTGTTTAAACTAAACTCAGAGACGCAAACATCTATTTTTTTTCATAAAGAAAAGTTGGTGAAATCTCAGCTTGTGTCCGATGTAAATAGTGGTACTCACATGTTGTACTTAAGTAAAAGTATCAATACCACAATGTGGAAAGAATCTGTTACAAGTTAAAGTTCGGTGTTGAAAATTTGAGTAAAAGTACAAAAGTATTGGCACCAAAATGTACTTAAGTACCAAAAGTGCTCATTATGCAGAAAGTTTGTTTCAAAGTTTTCAAAATTTGCAGAAATCTTTCAAAAATAGCAGATCTACAAGCTCACAACGCGTCAGATCGCAGATTGTAGATTTTTTAAGAGCCCTGACTTAGTTTTAATGTGCACCGTCAGACCAGTTGTGCTTCAGAACATTGTTTATTGTTTATTAAGGATCCCTAGTAGTCTACATCGTAGTGGAGACTATTCTTCCTGGGGTCCAGACAGAAAAAAACACCACAATACAAATCATAAAATGCAGTACACCATGGTCAATGTTAGTGAAATAAACACAACATTTGAGAACATAATGTTCATTAAAAGTATAATAAGAATACAACAAGAATGAATTGGATAACATATCCAATGTGAGAGTGGGTGTGTTCAGTGTTGTCGTGCTACTTTTAGAAGAGGGGACACGCACACACTATAAAAACATGCAGATGTAATGCGGAAACATTGTGACAGCGCACCTTGACCAATATGAAAACATTACATTTCATAATGTTATAACATCAATACATATGAATGACAAAAGGTGTACATGTGAGCCTATATGCATGGCAATGACCGGCTTTGAATGCTATCAATGCATTGAATGGGAGATTATCACGTTTTATTTTGAATGGGCGAGTAGGCGACGAGTACGCGATATATGGACCTACCCGCGATTTGTCAGACCATTCATTGGGCGTAATCAGGAGCTACTGACCTACTTGGAGGCGGAGCAGTCCCCACAACAAGATTTACGGTTCTGTGCCTATCGTTACATAACTCCAACGGCGCTGAGTAGGCTCAGGCGAACGTTGCACCGTTCAGGACGGCAACTCGGTCGCTTTAGCTCCCTCGGTGGTCCTTCACGGGGCTCCAGTTCGCCTGAGACTGCGCGCCTCCGTCATGGTCCGAAAACAAAACCGAAACTGAACTATTTAAGTCATCTCCGTTGGTAGGTCAGTATGTCTTGATAACACCCAATGAATGGTCTGATAAATCGCGGGTAGGTAAGTAGGTCGCCTACTTCGCCCATTCAATGGTCTAATAAAAGGTGATAATGTCCCATTCAATGCATTGATAGCATCCGAATCAGGTGTGGCAATAAGTGCATGGCAAAGGGTGTATTTTTGCCTAGCAAAAACCCTTGTGTTGGATGTGAATAGTTTCTAGTAGTTACGACTACAACTTATAATTTATCTGACGCTTGCTCCAGTCTACAATCATCAGCAGTACTCTAGATGAACGTTGGATTGTTTTTCTAGTGATTGATAAGGTTACAATACAGCAGGATATTATTGCATGTCTTCCATACACAGCCATATGAACACTCATTGGCGCGTTTCCCAAAGATATGCTGCGTATAGGGACTTACGTACGGTCCTTACGAAGGGTCTACGTACCGTTTCCCAAACACTGCACGTAAGAGCCTCTCTCCACACAGGCTGCGCAGTACCTTAGCAGGCAAGTAAGAGCCGGGTTGTCCTAAAGCAATTTCAGGTTGTGTGTAGCCTACGCCAGCTGCGTAAGAGCCTCCTACACAGCTGGGACCCGGCCAAACCTACGCTCTACCCTCATTAGTAGCAGCTGGTTGTGCGTTACGTGCTATTTAACTTTCTTCGGGAAACACCACCGTCATAGGTTCTCAAAGAGCACAGCGTTACAGTCATTACTGTGTCTGCCTAGCTTCGGGAAACCGCACGTAACAAATTAATGAAAGGCCGAAAGGCTTTTCGTAGCCTACGTAGTGCTGTCCTACGCAGCAGCTTTATAGAATGCTTTATAATGTGTTCTGATTACATTACATTACAGTCATTTAGCAGACGCTTTTATCCAAAGCGACTTACAATAAGTGCATTCAACATAGGTAGGGAACGAAAACTACTAATCACCAGAAGTCTTAAGTGCATTTTCTGCAAAAACAAGCAACCAAGAGTATACCTAGTGCTAAGGAAAAATAGCAAAATCAAATGAGCAGGAGCTAAAACAAATAAGTGTATCGACTAAACAAGATCCAACAAACAATACAACAATAAAACAAGCGTTTGTACAACTAGTTAACAACAAGTAGGCCATGCAGAGAGGAAGGGTAGTGTTTCCTGAAGAGGTGGGTTTTCAGCCTGTGGCGAAATATGGGCAGTGACTCTGCTGTCCTGACATCAGTGGGAAGTTCATTCCACCACTGTGGGGCCAGAACAGAAAAAGTCGTGACCATGTGGATCGGCCAGAAGGACCCTTGAGTGACGAGGCAATCAGTCGCCCCGAGGTGGCAGACCGAAGTGGTCGGGCAGGGGTGTAGGCATCGACCATAGCCCGGAGGTAAGAAGGAGCTGTTCCTTTCACTGCCCTATAGGCTAGCACCAGGGTTTTGAACTGGATGCGAGCCGCTACGGGGAGCCAGTGTAGAGAACGGAGAATGATCATTGTTATAAAGCATTATGAATATTTATGAGTTCTTATAACTATTATTATACACAGTGTTATAAGCATATTATAATACACTATAAGTATGTTCATAATGCATTATAGACATGGTATGCATAGATAGCAAGTGTTACCGTGTTGGGTATGCATCCCATGTCTGGGTAAATAAATGCTGATTAGGCTTTTCAATTGTAAAAGCAGTAGCAGAACTGTGGTGTATGTGCAGTTTCTATCATGAATACTAATTAAGTGGTCAATAACAAGGGTTATCACATTAATAAAGGTAGGAGGCTATGTCTATTGTTCACATTAGTATCAAAGTAGTAAACAGGAGGCTGATACAAGAATAATACTCCACGGGAGGCATGCGTTAATCCGACAGACCTTTTCTCCGACTATGTGGCATCCGCGTGCGGTTAGGGTGCGGGTTTGGTTCGGGTTTACTGTTTAATGTCGGAGCACTGCGCTGTCGGAGGAATGCGCTGTCGGACTAACGTATTGCACCCGTTTTGGATGGCGCTTACCGTGGTTCAGGAGGACAACCTACAACCCCAACGCCACCATGAACATTACGTTTTCAGACGATCTTGGGCGGAATGAGGCAGTGGATTTGGGAGGGGCGAGGAGGGAATTTCTCCGTCTGCTGATGGAGGCCTTGGTGTTGAGCCCCATGTTTGAGGGGGGTGATCAAAGCCAGAATTTGGCACTAAACGCTGCAGGTCATTTTGTTTTGGGTGTATGAAAGAATATAGTCCTTCACCGATCAAGACCAGGAAAGCCTATACGTTGTTATACCTTTAAAACTGGGAAAGCATCTGCCATTTTAGAGCTTGCTACATGTAGCACTAGGAATCTTTATTTTTAACCCATTGAGACCTGAAGCCGATTCTACATGTCTCCTAAATCCCAACAGTTTTCTAAAAAACGTATGTTTCTATATCAGTGGTGCTCAATCTTTTCCATGTCAAGGACCCCCAAAATTATATGTATTTGGCCGCCGACCCCCATCAAAATATTTTGTTCCAGGGACCCCCCCAGAAGCAACGATTTGAGTTTAAAATGTTCGCTTTAAAAATATATATATTCAAAGATTTGCACACATTTTCACGATTATTCAAAAATAGCAGATCTACAAGTTCGTAGTGCCGTGCTATGAGCTTGTATATCTGCTATTTTTGAATAGCCCAAAGTGTAAAATAATGTTTAGCTCAATGAAAAAGATATTATCTTAATGGGTTAATGTGTGATTTTCTGCGTGGCACCACTCACAATGTCAGTGAGGGGTGTTAAAGGTTTCTAACAATTTTTTCAACCACATACTGATTTTACAGCGCACGGAGAGGACAAGTATGTCCTTGCTGGTGTATCAATTGCTGTGAGTCTTGTTCATTGAGGTTCTCCGCCTGCATTCCTCTCCAAAACACTGTTTGACTGCTTGGCTAAAGGCAGTCATACAGCCAAGGCCGGTGCGAGAGGACATTGCAGACACAGAGGTCTACAATCAAGTGAAACTGGTCAGTTTTGTCTTTGTGATAACGTTTTGAAACTTTGAGCACATTTATTTTTGGATTATTTAATCACTGTACAGTGGAAATTAAGCATAATTTCTAAAGGTTTTAAGCATAATTTAAGGCCAGTCCACACCAATGCAACTCCTTGCAACTGACATTAGTCGATTGGTGATAATGGTTTCAAGTTTTTGCATGTTGCAAGGAGTTGCATTGGTCTGGCCTTAATAGTGTAGCTCAAAACATGGAAAATCGGTTGGGGGACTTCCGGCCGCAGGATGATGGCGGCAGACTGAAAAGTGGCGTCCTCGCCTAAACCATAAATCAAACTAATACTATGAAATAACAAATGTAAGAACCTAGAAAATAGAAACTCAAGCTGACGGGGAATGAACCTCAGATCTGGATTAACAACAACGACTTTTGACCGAAAAAAACAACAGCACCGTAAGATGTCTGACAAACAAAAGAAAGCAGCCTGTCTTAAGACAACAGAAGACAGCGAAATGAAACAACTATTACTGGATATAAAAAACTCCATCACGGCAGAGATTCAAGAATTCAGGTCGGAATTCAAAACTCACCGTGAAGAGACGGAGCGAGACATGAAGAAAATAATAGACCAAACAACGGAACTCCGCCTCATTACAGAGAAAACACAATCCAGGATGGATGATATAGAACACAGAGTGGGTGAGATACAAGACTCAACTATATCCCAAGAGCAAACCATCAAACAACTAAAGCAGAAAATGAATGAGATGGAGATAGAGATGGATTATTTAGAAAGTAAATCCAGACAAAACAGTGTGCGTATCTTTAATGTCACCGAAAAGAGTGAGCGAGATGATATGGTGGGATTCCTGACAAAGTTATTCAATGAAGTACTGGAATTACCAGGAGAATTCAACATAATTCGAGCACACCGCATCTATAAGGAGAGCACAAAAGCCAGACCAATTATCGCCGCTTTCATGAACTTTGATACAAAGAAGAAAGTGATTCAAACGGCGTGGGGAAAGAAACAAGTGCTGTTTAATGGAAATAGAATATACTTCGACCACGACCTGACCACCAAAGTCAGGCAGAAGAGAGCCTTGTATAAGCCGATCAGAGACAAACTACAGAGGGACAATATACGTTCTTTTATCATCGCACCAGCCAAGCTGAAAGTGTTCAACACAGACGGATCAGCGACGATCTACAGCAGCCCAGAGGAGGCGTCGGAGGCTTTGGAATTACGCGGATCAACTGCAAGTCCAAGTGCAAAAGACGACCCCCCTGGAACACATGAGGAACCAGGAGACTCTACTAGGCCCCCACCACCTGAATGGATCACTGTGAATTAACCACTACTGCGAGGATAACGGTCACTGACATAAAAGACGAACAAACGGTTAAATGAAGTGCGCCGCAGTTTGGGAATGAAATGGAGACACGTGAGTGACATTCCCCAGAAATGACATTGCTTCAATCATAAGCGTATATTCTTTAAACTCAGTTGTATGACGAGCAGTCAGGGCCTCTATTCTCTGTTCTACTTCTCCCCACTGACATTACATTACATTACATTACATTACATTACATTACAGTCATTTAGCAGACGCTTTTATCCAAAGCGACTTACAATAAGTGTATTCAACATAGGTAGGGAACGAAACTACTAATCACCAGAGGTCTTAAGTGTATTTCCTGTAAAAACAAGCAACCAAGAGTATACCTAGCGCTAAGGTAAAAGTGCAATATATCAGCTATCTACTTTCAAGCACATGAGATAAAATAGCCAAATCAAATGAGCACGAGCTAATCAATCCAATACAACAATAGTTCCTAAACTAGTTAACAACAAGTAGGCCAGGCAAAGAGGAAGGGTAGTGTTTCCTGAAGAGGTGGGTTTTCAGCCTGCGGCGAAAGATGGGCAGTGACTCTGCTGTCCTGACATCAGTGGGAAGTTCATTCCACCACTGTGGGGCCAGAACAGAAAAAAGTCGTGACCGTGTCGATCGACCAGAAGGACCGTTGAGTGGCGGGGGAGTCAGTCGCCCCTTGGTGGCCGACCGGAGTGGTCGGGAAGGGTTGTGGGCATTGACCAATACCCGGAGGTAAGAGGGAGCTGTTCCTTTCACTGCCCTATAGGCTAGCACCAGGGTTTTAAACTGAATGCGAGCCGCTACGGGGAGCCAGTGCAGGGAACGGAGAAGGATAGTTGTGTGAGAGAACTTGGGGCGGTTGAACACCAGACGAGCCGCAGCTTTCTGAACAAGCTCCAGGGGTCTGATGGCAGATGCCGGAGCGCCAGCCAGGAGGGAGTTGCAGTAGTCCAGGCGGGAGATGACAAGAGCCTGGATGAGCACCTGGGCTGCCTTCTCCGTGAGGAAGGGCCGAATTCTCCTGATGTTGTAGAGGAGGAATCTGCAGGACCGTGTCACTGATGCGATGTTAGCCGAGAACGACAGTTGATCGTCCAGGGTCACACCCAGATTCTTCGCAGTCCGAGTTGACGTCACCACAGCGTTCTCAATGGTGATGGCCATGTCTCGGTGAGGACAGCCCTTCCCCGGGATGAACATCAGCTCGGTCTTGTCCAGGTTGAGCTTCAGGTGGTTCGTCGACATCCACTCCGAGATGTCAGCCAGACAAGCAGCAATGCGTGCCTCCACTTGTGTGTCAGAGGGGGGGAATGAGAGGATCAGCTGGGTGTCATCGGCATAGCAGTGGTAGGAAAAGCCATGGGAGCGGATGACAGCACCAAGAGATGTAGTGTAGAGAGAGAAGAGAAGAGGACCCAGAACCGAGCCTTGGGGAACCCCAGTAGTGAGCCTGTGTGGTTCAGACACAGACCCTCCCAGCATCACCTGGTAGGAGCGACCCGTCAGGTAGGATGCAAACAGAGAGAGTGCAGAGCCTGAGACACCCATCCCCTCGAGGGTGGAGAGGAGGATCTGATGGTTCACTGTGTCGAACGCTGCAGACAGGTCCAGGAGTATCAGGACAGAGGAGAGAGAGTTCGCTCTAGCGGCATGGAGTGACTGCCAGGAGGGCAGTCTCTGTCGAGTGACCCACTTTGAACCCAGACTGGTTGGAGTCCAGGAGGTTGTTCTGGTGGAGATACGAGGACAGTTGTTTGAACACAGCACGTTCGAGAGTTTTAGATAGGAAGGATAGAAGCGAAACCGGCCTGTAGTTCTTGACTTCAGAGGGGTCAAGTGTCGGTTTCTTGAGGAGGGGGGTGACTCTGGCAGTCTTGAAAGTAGAGGGAAAGTAACCAGATGTCAGAGAGGTGTTAATAAGGTGGGTTAAGAAGGGAAGAAGTTCAGGTGCAGTGGCCTGCAGCAGAGGGGATGGGACAGGGTCCAGAGAGCATGAGGTGGGGCGGCTAGAGGTAACAAGGAGAAGGACCTCGTTAGGAGAAAGGGGAGAAAAGTGGGATAGAGAGGTGGAGGGGGGGGAGAGAGGAGTAGATGAAACTAGAGAGGGGAGGGTGGAAGAGGGACGGGTGTGGGTAGTGCGCAGGGCACCAGCCGGGGGAGGAGGGAATGAGGATCGGATATCGTTCACCTTCTTGTCAAAGAAGTTGGCGAAATCGTCAGGGACGAGGGACGAGGAGGGAGGAGGGGGAGGTGGTTGCAAGAGAGAGGAGAAAGTTTCAAAGAGTTTTTTAGGGTTAGAAGCAGAAGCCTGAATTTTAGTGCAGAAGAAAGCAGCTTTAGCAGCTGATAGAGAGGAGGAAAAGGTAGAAAGGAGAGATTGGAAGGTAAGAAGGTCCTCCGGGAGGTTGCCATTTCTCCATTTACGCTCAGCTGCTCTTAGGCTCCGTCTCTCAGTACGCACTGAGTCCGACAACCAGGGTGCAGGTGGAGTTTGGCGTGCAGGCCTGGTGGTGAGGGGACAGAGATGGTCCAGGGAAGAGGATAGAGTAGAGAAAAGAAGATCAGTGGCAGTGTCGGGGGATAGTAGGGCAAAGGATTCGGGGGCAGGGAGAGCAGAGAGGACAGAGGAGGAAAGATCAGAGGAGGATAGTGAGCGAAGGTTGCGACGTGAGGAAATCATGTGGGTAGGGAGGGGCTGTGGGGGGGGGGAGGAGAGAGAGAGAGAGTAAGACATGAGGTAGTGATCAGAGAGTTTCTTACCCTTTTCACTGGGAGGAGGAGTGACGGACAGGTTAGTAGTAGAGCAGCCTCTGGTGAAGATCAGGTCCAGTTGGTTGCCCTTCTCGTAGGTAGGGGGAGATGGGGAAAGGACTATGTCGAAGGTGGCGAGAAACGACAGTAGTGGGTCTAGCTGCTTCTCGGTCGGGAGGTTGAAGTCACCCAGAAGGATGATTCCAGAGCCGTCGACCGGGAAGTGAGAGACTAGATGGTCGACTTCCTCCAGGAAGCCACCAGCATGGCCCGGTGGGCGATAAACAACTGCAATGGTGAGCTTGACTGGATGAGAAACCGTGACCATGTGATATTCAAAAGAGTTAGGAGAGAATTGTGACAGTGAGACAGGAGAGTATTTCCATTTTCTGGAAATTAGGAGACCAGCACCACCACCTATCCGCACGCCTCTGGGAGTGTGAGAGAAAGAGAACACATCTGACAGAGCCGCGGGTGTAGCAGTGTTTTCTGGTGGGATCCAAGTCTCAGTCAGGGCAAGGAAGTTAAGGGAGAGCCCGGATGCGTAGCCTGTGATGAAAGCAGCTTTGCCTTCCACCACAGCCGAGCGGCAATTCCAGAGCCCCCCTGTTACCACTTGCTCGACGTGAGTTGAAATAGTAGGATATATTAGATTAGCGGTCTCGCGACATCTGGGTGTAGCCCAGTGTTTTTGCGACCGCCAGGAAGAGGAGAGGACAGGAATAGGGAGAAAGCACATTATAGATCACTAAACATAAACACACTACTATATCTATCACACCCCTATATATAGAAGAAGCACTCAATGGTCCAGGTCTTACATTGGCTAAGTCGCGCTTTGACAAAGTCGCCTGCAGCTGCCTTTGTTCGTCTAGCAGGCGACTTTGTCAAAGCGCGACTTAGTTCGACTGGCCGCTTGAAAGCTGCCGCTTTCAAAACTAGTATTTAAAGCCACTTCAACTGATTGCTAATCACCTGCCAGGAGTGAATGCCCCTCCCCTAATTATCGAAGTCTTCAGTTCAAAGTGCCTTTAATAGGCTGTCAGCTGAGCAATAGAGCAAGCTAAATAACAACTAGTTAGAAGCTAAAGCAACTATACAACTACACAACACTACAACTATACAAACTACACAACACTACAACTATACAAACTACACAACACTGACACTTTAGAACAAAGTACAGCTACTTAAAGCAACCTGCTATTAGAAGAAAATATACTCAAACTCTCTAGGTGACTCAGGCAGAATACAGGGTTCCTTCAGCTGTTGAATTTACACACTGAAGTCACACTGGCCCCACACTGACTTTAAACACCTTGACACTGTGAATGCCCCTCCCCTAATTATACAAGTCTTCAGTTCAAAGTGCCTTTAATAGGCTGTCAGCTGAGCAATAGAGCAAGCTAAATAACAACTAGTTAGAAGCTAAAGCAACTATACAACTACACAACACTACAACTATACAAACTACACAACACTACAACTATACAAACTACACAACACTGACACTTTAGAACAAAGTACAGCTACTTAAAGCAACCTGCTATTAGAAGAAAATATACTCAAACTCTCTAGGTGACTCAGGCAGAATACAGGGTTCCTTCAGCTGTTGAATTTACACACTGAAGTCACACTGGCCCCACACTGACTTTAAACACCTTGACACTGTGAATGCCCCTCCCCTAATTATACAAGTCTTCAGTTCAAAGTGCCTTTAATAGGCTGTCAGCTGAGCAATAGAGCAAGCTAAATAACAACTAGTTAGAAGCTAAAGCAACTATACAACTACACAACACTACAACTATACAAACTACACAACACTACAACTATACAAACTACACAACACTGACACTTTAGAACAAAGTACAGCTACTTAAAGCAACCTGCTATTAGAAGAAAATATACTCAAACTCTCTAGGTGACTCAGGCAGAATACAGGGTTCCTTCAGCTGTTGAATTTACACACTGACCCTCTCCCTCTCTCTCTCTCTCTCCTTTTTTCTTTCTCTCTGTCTTTCTCTCTCTCTCTCTCTCTCTCTCTCTCTCTCTCTCTCTCTCTCTCTCTCTCTCTCTCTCTCTCTCTCTCTCTCTCTCTCTCTCTTTCGCCCGCGCTCCCGTCCCCTAGCGCGCACTTGCGCGTCGGGGAAACGGAGCGGGGGTGGGTGGGGGTGGGTGGGAGGGAGGACGTGTTGGAGGGGGGGGGGGGGGTTAGAGTAGTGGACGTACCCCCACTCATGTCTATGTTGTGTGTGTGTATGTGTGTGTGTGTGTGTGTGTGTGTGTGTGTGTGTGTGTGTGTGTGTGTGTGTGTGTGTGTGTGTGTGTGTGTGTGTGTGCGTGACGTCTGTGTCTGTGTCTGTGTGTCATGTCTATGTTGTGTGTGTGTATGTGTGTGTGTGTGTGTGTGTGTGTGTGTGTGTGTGTGTGTGTGTGTGTGTGTGTGTGTGTGTGTGTGTGTGTGTGTGTGTGTGTGTGTGTGTGCGTGACGTCTGTGTCTGTGTCTGTGTGTGTGTGTGTGTGTGTGTGTGTGTGTGTGTGTGTGTGTGTGTGTGTGTGTGTGTGTGGGGCCATGATGTAGATATGAATGAGTGCACAGTATGGGTAGTGATGTTTGGATGTGTATAAGCTCTGTGTATGTATGCATGCAGGAGGTTATATAGGTTTAGACACTAAGCTATTTTATGGTGTGTGCATGGCCATATGTGCAAGTGAGGGAAGCGGATCTAAATAACCATGTAGAGGTAAACAGACAAGTGGAAAGCCATACATGGCGAAGTACATCACCCTCTAAGTAGGACCCTGGTCGCCCCTTAATACATTGAGTACTTTCATTGTTTACTTATCTTAAATGTTTTTTGTTTTTGTTTTTTCCTGCCCTTTCGTTTTCTCTGTCTCTTTGTTTGTACAATAATTGAAGGTTTTGAAAAGATAAGTTCATGAACTATGTTCTTAAATAAATAAACTGACATAAGTTAAAATAGGAAGAGAGTAATTGGTGATTTAGCCACAATGTCAGAATTGAACTTTAAACAGAGAAGGTAATGTTTAAAAGACAGATATAATTTTGGGTCCCAAAGATGACCATGAACATGAACGGATATTGAATCTTTTTGTTTTTACTTTATAAGATATTTTGTTATATGCTCTGCATGGTTAAAGTACATTTGAAAATACACCACGAGATACTGTAAAAAAAAAAAAAAAAAAAAAAAAAAAAAATTAAAAAAAAAAAAAAAAAAAAAAAACAGTAAGGACAGGACACATTAATATTATTATGACTGTTAATACTATTGATATTATTATTAGTTTATTTGTATCAACATGATTAGACATGACCCTCTTTTTTGTTATGAATACCTTTTAAGGGGAGAACTCCCCTACTAAATGTCTTTTTCCTTTTTTTGTTTAAGATTCTTTTAAATCTATTTTTTTTAAGAAATAGCATTTGGAAGAGTGAGTTTCAGTTCTTAGTTAATTAATGGGGCGACTGATCATGTTTATGATTTTGTTTATTAATTTATGCTTGCTTTGTCCTTCAACACCAGCACTATTATTATTATTATTATTATTATTATTATTATTATTATTATTATTATTATTATTATCACCATTAAAATTACTATTAAGTTATCTTTGTTCGTTTAGGTCCACACAGCTTATTGAGACGGTAATGGAACGTAAGGTTGAAAATATTAGAAATCTAGGCAAAAATTTAACGGGGGTAAAAGGGAGAAGGACACATATTGTAAGAAATAACTAAAGGAAAGACTAAGTGTTCATCCTCGTTGATAGAACACATACTTAACCATGCAATGATGAACGCATGGACAGGTAAAGCAAGCTACTCAAGTAAAGGAGTAGAAAACCAGGAAGTCATTTTAAGGTTGTTTTTTTTTCCACACACAGTAAGATTATGTGTTTTTACCCCCCTCTATGTTGCCAATACCCATGTTGTCCTATATAATCGTGCAGTAGAATATCTCATTATAATTTGAATATCATTTCCCTAAATGTCAACGGCCTCAATAATTATGTCAAGAGAAAGAAAATCCTCCAACAACTGAAGAGAGAAAAGGGAGACATATTGTTTTTGCAAGAAACTCACTTAACACAAGCAGAACATAAAAAGCTAAGTAAAATAACAAATGCACAGATATTCTCATCCTCCTATAACTCCAAAAGAAGAGGAGTTGCCATAATCATAAATTCCCATATTCCCTTTGAAAAAATAAAATGTATACAGGATAAAGAAGGAAGATTTGTTATGGTAGTAGGAAAAATAGAAAAAACGGAAGTATCCTTGATTAACGTCTATTATCCACCAGATGAAGGTTCTGACTTTATGACTCAGTTGATAGAGGTAATAATAACACAGGGGAAGGGAATAATTATGATTGGTGGCGACTTTAACTTAACGCTTCATAACGTGGATTCAACAGCGGGAACACATAGGACAGGAAAAACAGCTAAAATTCTAAGAAGAATATGTGCTGAGACAGGATTAATAGATGTATGGAGAACATTACATCCAACAACTAAAGACTATACATATTACTCTGGTAGATATTCCTCCTACAGCAGATTAGATTATTTCTTTATGTTTAAAAAAGATATTTCATTAGTTAAACAATGCGTTATCGGAACAAGGACATTGGCCGGGTTTCCCAAAGAGCTCGTGCGTAGAGCATCGTCGCAGGTCCGACGACGGGTCTAACGTGTGACGTCACATGCTTCGCAGTACCATAGCAGGCACGTAGATTTCAGGTCATGCGTGGCCGTACGCAGCTTGCGCAAGCGTCTCCTACACAGCTGGGACTCGGCCAAACCTACGCTCTACCCTCATTAGTAGCAGGTGGTTGTGCCCCTGCGTGCCATCTAAACTGGCTGCGTGTGTGGTAAAAGTACATTCGTGAGACAGAATGCGCGCAGCATACTCCCCGCCCACAGTAGGAGGGGAGTACTGTCCTACGAAGCATTTTGTAACGAGCGCCCTGGGCCGCCTGTAACACCCATCGTTCTATGAAATCTATGAAAAGACCGACACACACACACACACACACACACACACACACACACACACACACACACACGTGTGTGTGTGTATATATATATATATATATATATATATATATATATATATATATATATATATATATATATATATATATATATATATATATATATTACGGCCGGGCCGGGCCGGTGCGTAAAAGGGCGAGCGGCTGCAGTGCTTCGTCCTCTATGCATGAACCCGAAGTTTACAAATCGTACTCTCACGGATGATCCGATCATCTAATAAAAATATTAAGCACATGCCAAGTTAACTAAAGGTATATAAATGATGCTGAGCTAAATATGTTTCCTTAATTTCGAAGTTTTATAGTTAAACGTTATGATGAAAGTGCAGTTCCTCTCACAAAGTGACAGCTGTTGCGCTCGGCGAGCGCAACAGCTCGCCATGTTTATGAATGGTTAAAACATCTTTTGAAAATAGCAGATCTACAAGCTTGTGACACGTTGTGAGCTTGTAGATCTGCTATTTTCAAAAGATGTTTTAACCATTCATAAACATGGCGAGCTGTTGCGCTCGGGGCTGTCACTTTGTGAGAGGAACTGCACTTTCATCATAACGTTTAACTATAAAACTTCGAAATTAAGGAAACATATTTAGCTCAGCATCATTTATATACCTTTAGTTAACTTGGCATGTGCTTAATATTTTTATTAGATGATCGGATTATCCGTGAGAGTACGATTTGTAAACTTCGGGTTCATGCATAGAGGACGAAGCACTGCAGCCGCTCGCCCTACCCAAAATAACAGATCTGCAAGCTATCAACACGGCATGTCGCAGTGTGTTTGTTGTATATATGTCTGTTTTTTGGGGGAGGCGTCGCCCGTTACGCGTTAAGCTGTCAATCATGCAGGGGGACGCCCCCTCTATCCTCTGAATTTTTTTGAACGGCGAACAATGGCCGCAGTGTTTATTTAAGATCATTGAAATGTCACCTTAAAAAAATGCATTTTAATACATTACAGAATGTACCTATAAAAATGTAAGTGTCCAATTCATATAAAGGTAAGTTAGATAAAGGTGCGACTTTATCTTAGTATTTTTGCAAAATCCTGTATATATAGATATATGTATGCAAAGGGTGTTTAAACTATAGTAGGATAGCACTACGTAGTTGACGTAGGCTTTACGTAGGCTACGTCCAGGATCTCTTCACGTGCATGCTGTCTCACGAATGTAGTTTTAGCACAGACGAAACGGAACCTACGAAGATGGTGTCTACTGAAGCCAATTTAGATGAGACGTTGGGCACACACAGCTGCTACTAACGAAGATAGTGCGCAGCGGGGTTGCTACTGCGCAGATGCGTGGAGGCACCTACGCAGCTTCTAGGCTACGCAGGAGCTCAAATTCGTTTGGGAAACGCGGCCATTATCAGATCATGCAACCGTGACCTTAAAAGTGGCGCTAAATTTAAAAAAGGGGAAAGATCTATGGAGAATGAACAACTCACTCCTGCAGGACGTGATATTTAAAGAAAAAATTAAAAAATGTTTTCAAGAATATTTTGAATTAAATAACACAGGGGAAGTAAATGAGATTATGGTATGGGAAGGAGCAAAAGTGGTCCTAAGGGGAGAAATAATAGCCTATTCATCAGTAAAGAAGAGAAACCAGGAACAACTTAAAAATGAACTTCAAAGACAAATAAAATTATTCGAAGATAAGCACAAACTTAACCCCAACATAGAGAATACTATACAACTAAAGAGGAAATGCTCAGAGTTAGATAGATTACTAACGGAGGAAATAGAGAGAACACTTATATTCACAAAACAAAGAAACTATGATGGAGGACCAAATTCAATTAAAATCTTGGCATATAAGTTGAAGAAACAAACTAGTAGATCATATATTACTAAATTAAAAGATGAGACTAACACATTTGTAACTGAGAAAGAGGAGATAGCAGAAACATTTGCAAAATTTTATGAAAACCTATACAGGGACGAATTAGGAGAAAGAGACGCAACAAAAATGGAAACTTATTTAAGAAAACTCAAACTCAAACAAGTTACGCCCCACCAGAATGGATCTTTAATAAAACCAATAACAACAGAGGAAATAACAAGACAAATAAATAAACTTAAAAAAGGTAAGACCAGGCGACGATGGTTACACAAATGAATTTTATCAAGAGTTTTGAGAATTAGTGATACCAATCTTACATAAAGTTTATAATTTTGCATTAGAGTCGAACAACTGGGCGCCAACCTGGAACTCATCGGTAATAACAGTTATTCCTAAAGAAGGTAAGGACCCGACCGAATGCGCATCTTATAGACCAATAGCACTATTAAACACTGATCAAAAAATATTATCCTCAATAATAGCTGAGAGACTAAAAGAAATAATGGAAACCATAATAAATAGAGACCAATGTGGATTTGTGCCAAACAGGTACTTAGCGGACAACATAAGACGCACGTTAAATATAATGGAATATTCACAAAAGGACAAAAAAGATCTACTTCTACTAACGATTGACGCAGAAAAAGCGTTCGATAGGGTCCTTTGGCCTTATATCTTCAACACAGCAAAAGCTTTTGGTTTCCATCCAAAATGTATTGCATGGTTAAAATGAATGTATAAAGAGCCTGTAGCACAAGTGAAGGTCAATGGTACCCCATCAAGACGTTTAAAAATACACAAAGGGACTAGACAGGGAGACCCACTCTCGGGTTCAATTTTCGCAATGTGTATGGAAAGCTTAGCCGAAGCGGTGAGACAGCAAAACCGCATTGAAGGAGTAAAAATAGGAAACGAGGAGCACAAATTAGCAATGTACGCTGATGACGTCATTATGTATATAACATCACCAGAAACATCACTACCGGCATTAAAGGAAACGATAAAAGAATATAGTGAATTGTCAGGATATAAAATAAATTAAACAAAATGTGAATCGATAACAATTGGCAATGAATTAACACAGACAGCGAAAAACAATTTTAAACTAAAATGGAATCAGGAGCAAATAAAATACTTAGGTATTTTCATCCATAAAAACCTGGACAAAATGTACGAGGCTAACTATCAACCGTTAGAAGATAAGATTAAGCGTCAATTGAGCACGTGGAAAACGATACCAGAATCCATCTTTAGTAGAATAGACACAATCAAAATGATGATTCTCCCACAATTCCTCTTCCTCTTTCAGGCACTACCAATCAAAATCCCTATAACATCTTTTAAACGATGGAACGGCTTAATCTCAAACTTCATATGGAACTATAAAAGAAAACGAATAAAATTCAGTAAACTAACTAAAGCAAAGGACTGTGGAGGCTTAGACGTACCTAATTTACAAAATTATTTTAATGCAACACAAATAAACACAATAATGACATGGTCAGATGATAGAGCAGAAGCAAAGTGGGTGGAGATAGAGAAAGAAACGATACCAATATCGATAAAAACATTACCCTACATTGATAAAAAGGACTTTCCACAAATCAAAAGACTAAACATATGGGTATATAACACATTAAAAACATGGGGAAATGTAAGCAAACGTCTGAAAATAAATAACGACCTAGTATATTTTCGAGAAATGGTATGGGACCCCAAATTTGAACCAAATAAAACAGACAATATATTGCAAGAATGGGCTTCAAAAGGATTAAAAACATACTTACAAGTGCTGACAAACAATATAATAAACTCATTTCAATTATTAATATCCAAATACAGGATACCACAAAGGATTTTTTATAAATACTTGCAAGTAAGGACATATTTTTCCAAGTTTTTAAGAACGCAAAGTACTAAAGAAATGCATCCTTTAATTGCTTTTCTGATCAAAAACCACCAGAAAGTACCTAAAAACACCTTGTCAAAAATATATAAAATCCTCCAGAATAATACAAACACAAATGATAGTATACAATTAAAATGGAATGCTGAAATAGGAGATCAAATGAATGACATGGAGTGGAAACAAGTATGCAGAGAAATTCATAAAACAACTAATTCCAAATACTGGAGAGAATTCGCTTGGAAACTATACACTAGATTCTTTATTACACCAAACGTCCTCTCCAAAATAAATAAATCTGCTACATCGGCATGTTGGAGAGAATGTGGCGAGATAAGGGCAAACCACTCGCACATTTTCTTCTTCTGCCCCATCCTAAATTCTTTCTGGAAATCAATTATAGAAGATATAACTAAGATTTTTAATTTGAAAAGAACACTGAACCCTGTAAACATTATTTTGGGGAAATTACCGTTAGAATTAACGCAAGAAATGGACAAATACATATATAGAATCCTCCGAACCGCAGCCCTTAAACAGGTAACAAGGAACTGGCTAACGCCTGCAAGTCCAAGGCCTAAAAAATGGAAAGAAACAGTACAGGAAATATATGAAATGGAGAGAATAACCTTTCGAATTAGGAACAATGAACCTGATTTTAATAGAAGATGGAGTAAATGGACAAATTATTGGGCCAGGTGACTAAGTTGGGAAAATGAGTGAGACCCAGCACCGACCCCACATCGGAAGTTCGGGCTGTGATCTGTTACTTAGATTATATACGTGAAATAAAAAAATAAAATAAAAAACGTATTGGCAACATAGAGGACACCCCCCCCCCCCTTTTTATTTTTAGGTTTAATTTGTTAAGTTAGTATTATTAAATACCACTAGTAGTATCACCATTATAATTTAATAGGTATTAGTATTAAGATATCTTGCATTAATTGATGTGTAATTACCTATTTATTTTTATTTATAGTTATTACTTTCTGATTACTGCATTTTATTGCTTTAACACTGGGTGTATAGATAGAAAAAAGAAAAAAGAAAAAGAAAATGTTTGCAAGAAGATAAAGAATGAAATGTAAAATGAAATGTAAACATGAATAAATCTTGCAATAAAAGTAAAAAAAAAAAAAAACATGGAAAATCTGTGGAAAATGCTCTTTCTTTTTAATTCCACAATATAGGGAATTCAATGATTAATCAGGACAGAAAATATGTCCTGTAATGAACAACAATGAAACCAGTAGGAGAACCATGCTGTCATCTATTTGTCGGGCAGAAACTGTATCTCCATAATTTAACTGTTTTTGGTAAATTAATGCCCTTCCCAACAGTGTCGCACAAAAGTAGCTCTGCAAGCTCATAAGGCATCACATTTTGAGCTTCAAGATCGGCTATTTTTGCTACATGTGGGGGGGAAAACTTGTTTTGCAAAATAATTAGTCAATAATAACAGTTCATACTGTTTGCAGAGTAATGGAGTATGCAAGTAATTGTTGGTTGAAAATAAAATTTAAAAGAGAAACAATTAAACATTATTTTTTTTAAAAGGCAGGCGAGAAAATTAATTGGTTCTTCTCACAAAGGTGACTAATCATAGACGGACAGTAACTTTTACATTTTCTTCAGATGTGGGATATCATGCCGTATGAGCTGCTTTTACATACTGTACAACCTGTCATTTCAGGTGTTGGAGAGTTCCACTTTTGCAGAGCTCATGGCTGCTACTGGAACAGAGAAGATGCTGGGATATTTGGAACGCATCTGGTGTCTACGGCCATTGAGGACATTTGCGGACAAAGAACGGCTGCTTTGCGATGTCCTCATGTCTGAAGTGGTGATACGAGTTGCAGCCCCTTTCGAACGGTATTCCTAATATTTATCATATGACATGTAACCAAATTTAAAAATACATTGCGATGCTTATAAGTGATCACTGCATTGACCAGATAACTGCCACCGGTGTTGCCAAAGAACAATACATAAATGTACTTGGGCTCACAAGCCTGAAAATAACAGATCTAAAAGCTCTCACCACATCACATAATGATGCGTTGTGAGGTTCTAACTCCATTTTATGTGGGTCAGATTGTAACCCAGTATTGTGACTTGTATCAAATTATTGGTTTAGTGAATTGTTGCACCCTAAATAACTAAATGTATATCTGATAGCACATTAAAGGTATGGTAAGTGATTTGCTTTGGTTAAAATAAGTGTTAAATAGCTCTATATTCTGATAGTACTCATTGCTATAGAGTGTTTGTTCAGTATTAGGTATCTCTCCACCTCTTTATTAAACAGAAAATGCATTTTCGTTTCAGTTGGAACACTATACAAATTAAGCTTAACAATGGGTACTTTCTCCTGATTGGCTGAGATTTTGACACCTACCGAAAAATGTATTTTCTGTTTATTAAAGAGCTGGAGAGACAGGGAGACATCTGTTACTGAAAAAGCACTCTATAGCCATGATTACTATCAGAATATAATATTTTAACCTTTTAACAAAATACTTTTTGTTTTAACCAAAAAATATCACTTACCCTACCTTTAACTTTGAAAATGTGTTTGGTTGGTTATTTCTGTTGCAAGAATGCTTCTGTGGCAATAACTCTTATACTGCTGGAAAGCATGTTTCTTGCCCAGAATTGGCTGAGAATATTTGTCATGCGTGCAACCCCCTTAATTTGCAGCGGTACTCAAGTGTTTTCAACAAATGGGGCACTGTTTAAATGGGAAATAAAGAGGCTTTCCAACAATATAAAAGCTTCTTTTGAAAAGATTACTTCATCAATGGGGCGTGGCATGGAGGTGATCAGCCTGTGGCACTGTTGAGGTGTTATGGAAGCCCAGGTTTGCTTTGATAGTAGCCTTAAGCTCATCTGTATTGTTGAGTCTAATATCTCACACCTTCCTCTTTACAATAAAACATAGATAATCTGTGGGGTCAGTCAAACACCGTAATGCCATGGTCAGTACACCAGTTATATGTATTACTTGCGCCAGTGAAGCAGCGCAAGTACTGTATTCAGGGCCGTCATGTCGAAAGGAGTACACAACATACTACATAGATATATATATATATATATGTGTATAGATATATATATATGTATATATATATATATATATATATATATATACATATATATACATATATATATATACATATATATACATATATACATATATATATATATATATATATATGTATATATATATAACATATATATATGTATATACATATATATAATAAGTATATATATGTATATATATATACATATGTACATATGTATATATATATACATATGTATATATATATACATATGTATAATTATTATATAAAACTAGAGGGTCGGGGCGCTGCGCGCCCCTCCCCCCTATCCGCTGCGCGGTGCTTTGTGTTTGTTGGTCTCTATAATATATAAAGCCATAATAGGAGATGTTCCCAATGGAGCTATGCCCAAATATGGAGTGTGTTGTCTGACCTCACTTGGGTCTCGTTGGGCGGTGGTCGGCGATGACGCTAAGGAACAACATGGCCGACCGTAATGTTGTGAGTTTGTGTTGGCCGCAATTAATTATGCTGCGAGGGGGCAGATGTGTGCTGAGCAGTATGAAGTGGCCTACAGACTGCGCGTAGTAATTCTGCACGTTGTGGCGTGTCTTGTTAGTGACATTGATATGTTGTTTTTGTGTTTAGTCCCACACAGTGGCAGGTTTTTTTGGGGGGTTTTGGGTTTAGAAATGTATATATATATACTAGAGGGTCGGGGCGCTGCGCGCCCCTCCCCCCTAGCCGCTGCGCGGTGCTTTGTGTTTGTTGGTCTCTATAATATATATAGCCATAATAGGAGATGTTCCCAATGGAGCTATGCCCAAATATGGAGTGTGTTGTCTGACCTCACTTGGGTCTCGTTGGGCGGTGGTCGGCGATGACGCTAAGGAACAACATGGCCGACTGTAATGTTGTGAGTTTGTGTTTGCCGCAATTAATTATGCTGCGAGGGGGCAGATGTGTGCTGAGCAGTATGAAGTGGCCTACAGACTGCGCGTAGTAATTCTGCACGTTGTGGCGTGTCTTGTTAGTGACATTGATATGTTGTTTTTGTGTTTAGTCCCACACAGTGGCAGGTTTTTTTTGGGGGTTTTGGGTTTAGAAATGTATATATAGATAGATAGATATATATAGTCTCATCCGGCGGCGTCCTAGTATTTTATAGGCACTATGCACATATGTCAAGTGAAGTCCAGCCAATCAAATTGAGCTCAGGCACTGGCATGAACAAATAGGCATAGGGACTATTGATGACATCACTATTATGTCATGAATACAAAGACCGATGCTATATATAGTGTAAAACATATTAATTCACATTAATCTCGTCCATTAATCTGGTCCTTAATAAGACATTCTTGAAAATTGAATTGAGGTTTTGACTATATTTTAAAAATAACATTGGTTTGTTTACAATCTTTTTTTCAGTTTTTTTTCTCAAGGCGCAAGTTAGCAATTGACAGATTGCAGTCTTGTTTATACTGTGGTGATTGCAACGAGGATTGGCTGAGGTGAGTGGAGGCAGGTGTAGTGGATAGGGGTGATTATGAAAGGGGAGTGGCTAATGAGTGAAGGTAGTGTGGTAGACAGGGAAGCGATAGAGGACGGGGAGTGGCTGTGATAAGCAGCGGGTGGTCTCCACTCCTGAACCTACGTTGTATACAACTACATTTTGAGTGGTCTTATGTAATATTTTGAGATCGATTTTTGATTTGCAACAAAATGACTGTTTAGCACTGACTACAAATGCAATCTCTCTTTTTAATGTGAAAAGGTTTAAAGACGGGCTTAAAACTCTTGGCGTCTTGGAGAAAATCCAGAAGCACCCGGAGAGCTTCCGGCCACTCTTCTGCCACCAGGACACCAAACTAACAGCCGACGCAATGGATGACTTATTCATCATCGGTCTATCACCCCTAGGAAGCAACAAAAGAACATTGGGGGAAGCTGTGGTTGTCTTCTGGAGGGAGTTCTTAGAAGATACACAGGGTACGAGCATGTACAATCTTGGCCATATACTGTAGCATGTGCATACATGTCAATGTCTTAAATGGTAATTGCAGAAATAAAATCATGTCTTATTTTTTCCCAACAGCGGAAGAGGGTCATACGAAGCTGGAAAGGATTCTTGCATTTGCAATAGGAGCCTACGTTGTCCCGCCTATAGGCTTCCACCCATCCCCATCAATCGGCTTCCTACATGAGAAGGAGGATGATACCACGGCAGTTTCAACCCTTCCTTTGGCCAACACTTGTATAAATTACCTCAAACTGCCGTTGCACGACACCTACGCTGTCTTCAAAGAGAAGATGGATTTTGTTTTGGCAAACACACAAGGGTTTGGCAGACGCCGGGTTTTGTTTTATCTTTGAACCATGTAAGCTGTATTCTGTATACTTTGGCTGTTCAATGTTTTAATTGTCTGTGGGGGGGTAAATGTTTTACCCCCCGTCTGTCCGTCCGTGTGTGTGTGTGTGTGTGTGTGTGTGTGTGTGTGTGTGTGTGTGTGTGTGTGTGTGTGTGTGTCCATCCGTGTGTCATTCTGTCATTTTGTGGACAGCTAATCTCTGGCACCATTGGCTTGATCGCAGCCAAACTGTGCACAGACACTCCCTGGATGCCAGAGCAGAACCTCTGCTCCAAATTTTTCACATGGGCCTTTTATAGCGCCACCAGGAGGCCGATTTGTGCAAAACACATTTTTGGTACTCCTACAGATTTTTTGCCAAAAATCCCCCAAATCGGTACACAGTATCTCTATAGTCATTAAAAGAAACGGCTCATTTCAGATTTTTCATATTCCATCCTGATTGGCAAAAATTGGCTTCCAAAGTTTGCAGGAGTACTCCGTTTCGAACAAAATGCTTCAAATCATGAACACAGCATATAATTTCCGTGAAATTTTGCTTACACATTCCCATTAGGCCGAGGAAGAACTACCATTTGAAAATGTTCAAATCAGCCTCATGGTGGCGCTGTAACAGGCCGATTTGTGTTTTTACCTATAACTGCACCGATCAGTGTAAAACTTTGTATGCACACTCTCTAGAGACCAAGGAAAAACATTTGCCCTGCATTTTTTTTGTATATCATTTAACTTTAACCTTAACCTTTTTAGCCAAAAAACATTTTAAAATAGTTTACCTTAACCTTTTTAGCCAAAAAACATTTTAAAATAGTTTAAAAATCTACAAGCTGTGGGTTCAAATCCACCGTGGCCCATCCGATTTTGTCGGACAAAGCCGGGCATCAAAATGGTAAATGCCTAAAAATGTAGGCCTGATTGTTCTAAAAACAGACAAATTTAAAAGCTTAATACTCAGTTTTGGCCAAAATAGAAACAGTTGTATTTTATGTTTATTCATTTGATCCGAGTCTCAGGATAGTGGCCCTCATTTATCAACGCAGCGTATAAACCGCCATATATTTTTCCATATATTCGGCCGTACACCAACGTCGAAGTCACATTTATCAAAGGATCCTACACAGCTGATCCGAGCGTACATTTGGTCCCAGCGTTGATAAATGTCACGGCTGAAACCGAGCGTCATTTAAATAACACGCCCTTAAATATTCTCAAAACGCCCCGATTTTACGACATGAAGACGAACCAGAATACGACCAAAGACATGAAAAGCCAATAAGAAATACTTTCCCCCGATCGCTTCGCTTCATCTCGCCGCACACGCACACGCCCCTCTCTCTCTCTCTCTCACACACACACACACACACACACACACACACACACACACACACACACACACACACACACACACACACACACACACTCCGTACCGTAGCGGTACAATCTAATTGTCACGTAGGCTTGTAGCCTACATGAATGACATATTATGAAACCAATTACATCGCCATGAATGGAATACGTTTGTATATTTATTTATTTACCCCATACCGAGCAGTGCGCGTTCCAAGTTACACTAAAGCAGTCATGTAGTAGGCTATATTCCCCATGAGACTCGGGCGGTCTGCAGACTGCAGTGATCCCGCGCTGCCCACGTTATAAGAGATTGGAGCGTCAGGTTTATATCCTTAACCCAGCCAGGTTGTAGCCTATAACTCCCTATGACATAAATCCATACCATAGGACAAGCTACTGTAAGTTAGTAGACCTCACTGTCCCGACCGCGCGACTCCCGACGCAAAAGCGCTCGTTGTTTTGAAAATAGCAGATCTACAAGCTCACAACGCGTCACGATGCGATGCTGGCTTGTGAGCTTGTAGATTTGCTATTTTCAATGCAGCCAGATCTACAATCTTATCTGAATGACTGCTAAAGCAGTTTGTTTAAATTAATTTATAATGTTATATTTTCACAGGGATTATCTATTAGTGTAGATATACATTTTGGAGTGGATATATGTGTCCAGATGCCTGTCAGACCGTCAGACAATGCTGCTCCGCAGGTCTAGGATGAAATAAACGGGTGCAGCCAACGTCAACAACTGGTCTCGACCAGACGTGAGATCTCAGCGTACCGTAGGATAAAGCCCACGTCAGGATATATTGATAAATGCCGAAAATTGCGGTGAAAACGCCGTACGCCCATTATTTGGGCTGCACCGCGTTGATAAACGAGGGCCACAGTCTCTGCCAGGCCGAAGGCATGCCGGTCTTAAAACACACACAGAGCAGCCGAGTGTGTTCCGAGAGTTTTAAGACCGTTTTTCTTTTTCAAATTAAGAGACATTTGTATTTCAGTGCTTAGATGGATATTTCACATTTCCCTTTACAGTCATAGCTCCACCAGGAGGCCGATTGGCATCCATTATGCACGAGTGGTCCGTTCTGAACAAAAGCGTCAAATAATGGACGCGGCGTCAGATTGCAGTGGCATTTGTATTGTTATAGACCTGCCTGAGCCCTTTTCTAGTTTGCAGATAAAATAAAATCAAATAAAAATGTTGAACATAAATATTTGTTTCTTTTTTATAACATCACCTTTCTTAACCCCCCCCCCCCCCCCCACACACACACACTTATAACATAGAACACACAAATGGTTAGATATGCTTTTATTTTCACAAATGTTCTGGTTCAAGATTCAAAATCTGTACATTCACATGATGAAGAAAAGGGAGGGGTGGGGGGCAAGTGGGAAAGGAGATAAAACAAGAGAACAAAAAACCTATTATTATTTACAAATGGTAATATGTGTAAGATAAAAAGATGTGTAAGCATTTGGGTCTCCAAATCTTTGCGTGATAGGACCTTTTTCTTTTATTTACATTAACCAAATGAACCCTAATATCTCTATATCCTGACGGGAACTTTAGAAGAGGTAGAGGGGAAAAGAGCAGACCAAGTACAGAGCCTAGGCTCAACTACTAAGCACTGAGAGTTTGACATGTCTGATAAATACACTGATGACAGTGCTGTTAAACAAGTCTTTGAAGCTATCTATGAAAAGGTTTAATCTGCAACACAAATTTTATACAATATGTGGTGGGGGTCCCTGCTTCATCTCTCCCTTAGCTAAGGGGTACTTGACCGAAAAAAAAACTTGGGGACCCCTGCTGTAGTAATCAGAGTAGACCCTCTCCCTCACGCTAAACTTAAATGACTTCTATGTTCCACTTCTCCCCAAAAGGACAACTTTATTTTCCATCCTGAATGACAAGTCTAATATTATTGTTGTATTTTGGCTATGTGCGATAACTGCAAGCCAATGTTCAGAGATTCAGTATTTGTCTTCATTTCTTTAATTAACATTTATTTTGTTGGCAATAATTCAACTGTTAGCCAGTGTTTTGAGACATAGTCTTTCATTGCTACAAAATAAATGATAAAAACAAATTCTTCATGCATAAATTATAATTTAAACATTTTTAAAAAAATGAAAAGATCGGATCGGGAAAGATCGGGATCGGCAAAAACTCAAAATCAAAAGATAGGGATCGGATCGGGAGCAAAAAAACGTGATCGGGACATCCTTACATAAAAACAATCAATCAATATGTCCCCTTCCTTCCTCCCCCCTCCCTCTCTCCCTATGTCTGTCTGTCTTATTGTGAATGTACCCCTCAGTTGAAGTTATAACTTGCACACGTTAAATTGATCACTGTTGTGCTGTTTTGTTCATGTAAGCTGCATTGATTTTATTATAGGAAATACCGTATATTTTATTTTTATTTTTATTTTTTTATTATTTGCAGCTGAACTTGACTGTAGTCTAGATAACTGTAGGCCTAGATACAGGTATTTGAATGTGCAATAAATAGGATGGACCACAGTATTGTGCTACCTCAGTTGAAGTTATATTTTTGCACAAGTTAAATTGACCTCTGTTTTGACGTTATTATGGTATTTACCATGGGCAATATATTTTGTTTTTGTTATATGCGGTATGTGCAGTCAATACCATATAAATGGTATGGTGTTCATGTTTACCAAGAGAGTAAGCCTACCTCAGAATTGTTTATACCCTACCAGTATTGTGATTGCACTATTGTACTCGGGTAAAGGTACTTGATTTCACTTTGAACAAGTTTAAATGACCAGTGACCACCTGTACATGCACTGTTTATTTCATACAGTACTTGGTTTCAATAAATGAACCCACTACATTTTACTGGGTTCAAACTGACACAAAATGTTGATTTATTCATTGTGATCTGTTTGAAAATTAGAAATATAGGCCTCTCTCTTATACATGCCTCCTTTCAATAAAAGCCTGGTACCCACTACAGTTGAAACAAATACAAGCCCGGGTCACTATTAGAGGATTTACGGTACTTAGAATTGCCAATTTACATGATTGTCTGTTTGTACATTAATTTGTGTGATATTTATAGGGGAACATATTAAAATCTGGTATTGTTTTTAATCAATATGGTTAGTTTGATTTTGGATGTTTCATCGACTACTTCCAGATCCTACTTGGATGTTGGGCCGTTGTATGTATTGATTTCTGATGGATATGTTTTGATAACTTTAATGTGGATCTGTCTGATCTAAAAAAAAGACAAGACACCATTAGCTTAGTTCTGGTACAAAAGATTAAATCATACATTTTGGCATGCTTAGTCTTGTTAGTTGTTAGATGTTTTGACAATTATTTGACAATTATGGTCCAAGAAGTTATTGTTTTGTATGTTGTTGATTTTTGTAGCATGTGGCATGAAGTGCATCTGTTAATTTTGTTGTTGGGTTGGAAGTCGTCATGGTATTCAAATATGTTTTAATTGTCAAAAAACATGATTTAGAAACCAAATGTATATAGACGGGTTTCCTGTTAGTAAACATGAGAGGATATGACCGCGCAGAGGAGGGGTAAGCCTATAGAGGGCGCCATTACCCGCAGCAGCTCTGGTCAAATGTCCATTCATAAAAGAAATGATCTTCACCGGGTTTCATGAAAGTAGATTAAATTATGCAGTTTGTAATACCTTGTTTACTCAATAAAAATGATTTGTCGGAAGTTGGATCTGTTTGTATATAATAGCAGCATTATGCCTATTATGCCTATAATAGCAGAATTATGGCTACCTAACTCCCGAACACAACAACAGAGTGAACGGCGCAACAATTCGTTTCCCCCGAGCATGCGCAGATTGCGCATTCTGCTCTGTGATGACGTCGCGCGGAAATCCGTCTATACTACAGGAACACACTAGGAAACTTGGAGTCTACCAGGACACTGTAGCAACTCCATAAAGCTATGAACAAGGAGGGTTTATGTACACACAGGATAACCAGGCACAGGTGAACACAACTGACAATCAGCCCAGGGATAGGCTAGGAGACTAACAGGACACAGGTGGAGACAACTAACACCACAGAGAGAACAGGTAACAGTAACTAAGGAAAACAGGAAACACTGGGACATCACTACAAAATAAAGGCACACGTGTGACGTAAAATCCTTGATAAAACCAAAGATTGTTAATATAGGAAGATACACAATCTCCATTGGAGCCACTAGAGGCAAAATAGTACACAAATCCTACATGGTCTCCTAAGTAGGTGTGGTTTGCTTCTCCCCCGACCATCCCACCACCCTCCCCCTCCCCTCTCCCTGGCTGACAACGTCATGTGGATGTGTATTTCTGTATTTTCTTCATTAAAGGTGTAGTGAAATGAAAAATATGTTTTTCACACTTTTAGAGCATATCCGTAGTCATCATAGGGGCATACCTAACAATAGATGCCAAAATAAAAAATACATGTTTGTGTATTTTTATATCAAAAGTCCCTAAAAAGACAATCTTAATTACTTGCTGTAAACGAAAACGTGCTGCGTGATGCCATAACACAGCCTTCATGAATATAAATGAATCTTGATTACATGCACCTGCTTGATTCCCATAGCTGCACGTTCTTCAAACACAGCTGATTTTAATTACAGAGCTACTCCGAATCTCATTGAAGATGACATCCAGACGGTGTATTACTCATTTTAAACTTAATCTGCACGCTAAAATGTGTATCTGAAAACATTATAGGTTAGAAATAAGCCACGTAGTAGGAAACGTGCTTCACTGGCCGTCTCTCTCACTTGTAAACAAACACTAGCCGTGTTGCGCACGGCTGAAGTGATTGAGATTTAAATTCCAACGTCCCGTAGTCTGAAGGGATGGGACCTTCTGATTGGTTTAGAGTCGGTTGAGACAACGTTTCAGACTGAACCTTCAAAATAAAATGACCGAAAATGTCACTGCAGTGCATCTTAAAAGAAAATAAATGCTTTCCATGTTTGAAAGTAAGCTGTTTTTGGCAAAGATGCTTTTAAGAAACCTATGAGATTCCCACTACAAACACACATGTATTATTCAGTCTTATGCTAGATGTGCTCCTGTTTCTGCTCAATGTTAAAGGTAGGGTAAGTGATTTTCTTTGGTTAAAATAAGTGTTAAATAGCTCTATATTCTGATAGTATCATTGCTATAGAGTGTTTGTTCAGTAAAATTAGTCTCCTTGTCTCTCCAGCTCTTTATAAAACAGAAAATGCATTTTCGTTTCAGTTTCAGTTTCATTTCCAATTTTATCCAATCAGGATAGAGAACCCAATCAGGATATAGATTAAACAAGTGAAATTTGAAGTGATGACACTAAGAAATGAGCAGGCAAAATTGGAACTGGAACACTATAAAAATGAAGCTTAAAAATGGGTACTTTCTCCTGATTGGCTGAGATTTTGACACCTACCGGAAAATGTATTTTCTATTTATTAAAGAGCTGCAGAGACAGGGAGACTCCTGTTACTGAACAAACACTCTATAGAAATGATTACTATCAGAATATAGTGCTTTAACCTTTTAACAAAATACTTTTTGTTTTAACCCAAAAATATCACTTACCCTACCTTTAACCATATATATAGAGATATATATATAATTATAATGTTATGTTTAGCAAAATGTCATGATTCCCAAATCATACACCTTAGACCAAGACACTTAATAATGGAAAATTATATTATTGTCTCCGCCAGGCCGAAAGGCATGGCGAGAGAGTATGTTTTGCCCCCTGTCCGTCTGTCCGTCCGTCCGTCCGTCTGTCCTTCTGTCTGCGACCAGCTAATCTCCGCCACCGTTGGCCCCGTCGCTGTGAAACTGCGCACACACACTCCCTGGATGCCACAGCAGAACCTCTGCCCCACATTTTTTAGATCAGCCTGTCATAGCGCCACCATGAGGCCGACTTTTGAACGCAGCGTGCAATTTCCGTTCAATTTTGCACGCACATTCCCACTAGGCTGAGGAAGAAATGCCACTTGAAAATGTTGAAATCAGACTCATGGTGGCGCTATAACAGCCCGATTTGCGTTTTTTAACTCATTACTGCACCGATCTGCGTGAAACTTTGCACGTACACTCCCTAGAGGCAAAGGAAAAACGTTTGCCCTGCATTTTTAACATCTGCCCCTTAGAGCGCCACCAGGAAGCCAATCTAGGGACCCATGTAAAAGAAAAGGAAAAACAGCGCCCTCTGCTGTTTTTTACCTTTTAATTTGACTCTGGGGGGAGCTCTCAATAGAATTTGGGTATACAGGAAATAGGCCAGTTTGGTATGCCCTCAGCGCGCCTCTTCCGGTGGCGCGCCCTTGTTTTCATTCCCACTGGATAACATTTCTTCCACGGAACACAAACAGCATTTCTCTCACAGAACATGGATGTTATTGTAGACAACAAGGTTTTTGCTAGCATACTTACGAGAGTTGCTCAATTACACAACATTGAACATGTACAACCTCCTCAGCACATGTGTTTGAAGTATTTGATAGATCGGCAAGATGTTTTGCATGTTTGCCGACTGGATTTGGAAAAAAGCCAATTTTTTCAAGCTTGGCCGACCGTGTGTTCGCTCCTTTCCGAAGCCTTCCCAGAGAGATGGACAAAGGACGCTATTGTTTTGGTTTATGTAAGGTAGAACAAGTTAAAAAGACCAAGGCATTTCCACAGCATATGCTGGGCAGAACGCAAGTACAGACGAAGCCATCGATACGGGTCAAGTATCTATTGTTTATGGATCTCAGGAGACTTTTGTTCGAAATGACAAATGGAGGAAAATACTACAAAGCGATGTTTTTCGACGGAGATTAATAGGATTGGCTGTAGACGTGGTCCATACTGTTGTGCAATGGTAAGTGTTGATACTGTTGTTGCTTTTCCTTCCTTGCTATCAGCCCTACCAACTGTATACTCACTGTACAGTACAGTCCTATTGTTTTCCAAAGTACCCTCCCTGTTTAAACCTACTACTTTTCTGAACCTGGACTGTATGAACTGCAAACTAATACATGTTAAAATGTAGACCGATGCTATAGGTTCTATTGACCTGGCATCCTATAGTTTCTATATTTTCAATGTACATATTATTATTCCTGACAATATATTGTCAAGACTGATGCTAGGTTCTCCATTTACATATGATCCTAGATTGATGTTAGTTAGCCTGTAGCGCAGCCTCTCGTCTTAAATTAAAATAAAAAATACACTTTCACTATTCTTTATTTTTACTACAGACGAGAGGCAGCGCTATGACAGTGTTCGGGAAACGGCTCAAAAGTAACATAGCGTTAAGGAGAACTCCTTCTAACGCTATGGACCAGAGCTAGATTAACTTATGTGTTTACCTTGCTTACTGTTAGTCGCTCTAGATAAAGAGCGCCTGCTAAATGACTAAATTGTAAAAAGAGATGTTAGAGACAAAAGGACTTCCTACACTTAAATAACTTAAATGACTACAGCTAGAGACTACAGTGGATACAAGATGTTTGTAGTGTGCACTATGGACACCTGGGCACCTCAATGTAAAATTGTCTATTTTGAAAAATGGTCTTAAGTAGTGTAAAGCATACATGATGTGAACATTCACACAGTACATCGTCCATGATCTATACTGTCCTCTACATACGGCTTGCAGTGAAAAAGGTGCCTGTTGACCCATCAGAGACATTTGCATGGCTGTGCAAAGATATTTCTGTTAAAGGACCACACACTGAGAAATACAGTACAAGTCTTATTGACTGTGGCAAACTGTACAATGAAGTCTTTCAAAGGCTTCTTGGAGAACAGATAATACACCCTTTCGTAGCTTCTGATATGCCAGGTAACAGACGTGTGGATATGTATCACTCAGAGACCAATGACAAAATTAAGAAACAGATCCCTCAATGACCCCAACTCTGTCCTGCGAGTGGTGATAGCCACTTCAGCTTTGGGAATGGGGGTAGATTTCAAAGAATTCAATCATGTTGTCAATTATGGGTCTCCCAAGAACTTAGAGGAATATATGCAGGCCTTAGGCAGAGGAGGGAGCGATGGAGAAGATGCCCATTCCGTCATCATGTACCATGGTAGACAGATGCACAGAGTTTCCAGCCAAATGAGACAATACATCTCCAATAAAAAAAAATATCCTCCTTGCAGGAGGGTAAAATTGCTTGAACTATTCGATGGGTTGGAGGTGAACTCTGTGTCTGCTGCACACACATGTTGTGACATCTGTGCACCGTTGTGCAACTGCGACTTCACATGTGACAGTAATGCTAGCCAAATAAGAGTTATATGCAGGAGAGCCAGTTGTTTTGAGACAAAGGGAGGTCAGTGACTGTCAGTGTAAAGAAATCTTGACTAAAATGGAGAAGGTCAAATTTTACACATTCTGGAATGTTGGCTGTGTAGCCTACTGCAGCACAACGGTTATCACTGACACATCACAAAAAATCCTAGATGAAGTGATTAGCATTTCTCTTCACTCTTTTGAGGACATTCTCTGGCATGTTCCGATCCACACTTAAAGATGCTCATATTTTTTATGTTCTGTCAGAGGTCTTTGAAGATCGAAATTCGGACTGGGAGCAGGATGACGAACCATTCTTTGAGCTTAGGGCATTTGGCAACATTAGTCTGCATACTAGAGCATAGCCTTTCATGTAAAAGAGTTTATTTTTCAGAATTCATTTAAAGCCTATGTCATTACGGTTGCACCACGCTACTCCGACGCCCCGCAGTTCCGACAGGCGGAATCGAGGCCTCGCCGGGGGTCCCTGGGGGTCCCCGGTCGTGGGTGTGGAGAAAAAGGACAGAGTCCTGCCTGCCGTGGCAAAAGAGCAGATCGACAAGGCTGCATAGGCCTGTGGTGGCCGCGGGGCGCAATACCGGCGGCGTCCACAAGGCGGCGCCACCCCCGGTGCCTGGTCCCCATCGGGGGTCCATGGACCACCTCCGTGCCCAGGGACGGTGGCTCCCGGGGCGGGTAGAGTGGGCGAGTGCGCACCCGGCAGTGTGCCGTGAGGCACTGGGCTCCCTGGCCCTTCCCCTGTGTGAGCGGGGAAGGCAGGGAGAACCGCCGACTGGTGCCATCTGGTAGCTAGGGACCATGCCCGGTGTGAGGAAGGGACCTCGGTGCAACAGTGGTTTGAATAATCTCATATGAAATAATAGACTCCGGTCAGAGAATCCTTTTTGGAGGTTTTACTGATGAAGCTCAGGGTACAGGGTATGCAGTTTCGTATATGTGTGGTCTCTAATACAGAGAAATATAAAGCAAATGAACAACACAGATTACAGTTCACAATCATGTCAAATACAGGGTCACAGTGACCTCCTTCCAATAGAACACCAATTAGCTGTATCTGCAACACTTGGCACAATCATGTCTCATACAGGGTCACAGTGACCTCCTTTCAATAAGGCACTAATTATCTATAGCTGCAACACCTGGCACAGTTACCTCATTAACCAAACAAATGAAATAAACACCAAATTGCATCTTACACCATATATATAGTATAGCCTTCAGTTAACGTAGATATATACATCACAAGCATGAGTAAACAGTTACATTAGGTATTTTAGCTGCACTCCAACTCACTAACATACAGTATAACAGACTAATTCAACCAAACATCATGATGCAGTGTTAATTGTAAAAGAAACATAAACTTTGGCACATTAGATCAATAAGCGTAATCTATAACCCAAACATAGTTCCTCACCTGCGTCATGCACGCACACAAACAAAACATAGAAGAAGGCAGAGCTCTGGTCCTGTTGCATGTTGCCCAGAGAGAGTCTGCTCACTGAATGAAACTCTGCTAGTCTCTGACTCAGCCTTGATTGCATTCAGGTGTGCCAATCTGATCATAATTGGATTCAGGTGCGCAGCAAGGGCTTTTGTACACAGCCGCCCCCGAATGTCTTGTGAGACATGAGAAAACAGGGAGAACCCTATTGGGCCATATTTGGAGTATCCTCATCTTGTAATTCTGGAAGTGGAACTAGGCGGGCGACAGGGCGTACATAAATCTTCTCCTTGATTTGGACAGAGGCGGCTCCAGGGTAAGTGTGTGTTACTTTACCAACAGGCCAGAGGGCCCGTGGAAGCTGCGGGTCCACGATTAGGACTACTTGATCCACCTCCAGAGTCTTGTTGTCCCTCCTCCACTTCTGCCTTTCCTGGAGACTAGGCAGGTAGTGGCGGATAAATGAAGACCAGAAGTGGTCAGCCAGGACCTGGCTATGCCTCCAACGCCGTCTTCCCAGGAGGTCACTGGAGTCATACATCACTTGGGGGAGCGAAGCATCATGACGTCCCATAAGGAGAATGCTCGGAGTTATTGGGTCCGGATCTGCAGCGTCTGACGATAAGTAACCCAAAGGCTCAGCATTCAAAATGCCCTCAACCTCTATGAGCATGGTTCGCAGCACTGGTTCGGGAACGGTCTGTCCTTGGAGAGTGACTGTAAGGGCTACCTTGATAGACTTCACCTCCCTCTCCCAGGTGCCACCAAATTGTGGGGCACTGGGTGGATTGAAGCGAAAGGAAATCTTCTTAGCAGCCAAGTGGTCCTTCAGATGAGAAGCCATGGATTGGAAGGCCTCTCGAAGCTCCCGTTCCCCGCCAACAAAGTTGATGCCATTATCCAGAAGCAGTTCGGCTGGGGTACCTCGTCTGGCAATGAAGCGTCTCAATGCCATTAGGAAGGCATCTGAGTCCATGCTCTCGAGGAGATCGAGATGTATACACCGGGTGGTCATACACTTGTATACGATTCCCCATCTCTTCTCCTGACGACGACCAATTCGGACTTGATATGGGCCAAAACAGTCTACGCCAGTCGAATAAAAGGGGGGCTTGAACAGGCGCAGTCGAGCTGGAGGGAGATCAGCCATCCTTGGAACATCGGGCTTGGCTCGCCATCGTTGGCACTCCCGGCATTCGTGCTGCTGTCGGCGGACGGCTTCCCTTCCCCGTAGTATCCAGAACTTGCGGCGAAGTTCAGCCAGCACTCTTTCTGATCCTTTCTGATCCCCGCTGACCGCCACAGTATGTTGACGGAACCTTAGGAGAACGCCGAGTAAGGATGGCCCTAAGGTTGGTCCTGGGAGGAGTTGGTCATTCAGGTCTTGCCCTTTGAAGGTGAAGGAACAGTTGAACACGATCCTGTCTTTGCCATTGTGGTGCACCATATGGTGCGGAATGAACCAGGACTCCGCTGACTGTCCGGCTGTTTCTGCAGATATCTTGGACACGTAGCCAGCCTCTTCAAGTTTCCGGATCTCCTTACAGTACACCTCTGCTCGGCCAGGATCCTTGAGGAGCCTTCTTTCAGTGCTGCGTAGGCTGGGTAGCACCGCTTCTTTAGGAGCACATAGGGTAACTGCGGGGACTCGGCGGAGGAGAGGAGTAGCATGGCGTAGGACACCATCAACCTCTACCCTGGTGGAGGCCTCTTGGAGCAAGGCAAGGGCCTGCTGGTCCTCTTTGGAACGGGTCGCAACCTTCTCGCTTATGTAAGGCAGTGTATCGACTTGCCAGAGACGTTCTACATGCCTGTGAAGCTCTGTGGCTGGTGAACCCGAAGTAACATGTAGGCATGATTGGTTTGCAGACAGCATTTGTTCGAGTCCAGTGAGTCCTTGGAGGGTCCAACCCAGTTTGGTGCAGACAGCAAAAGGTGCGCCGGAAGGGCCGGTGCGCACCGGTCGGGTTGGTATCAACAGGTGGGGCATGTCCGAGCCGATTAGCAGCAGAGGTCGAGCACGGTCAATGGGTGGCAAAGGCAAGCTCTTAAGGTGTTCGTAGCGTTTCTGAATTGCGGCCACGGCAGTGAAGGCCTGGTTGATCTTATACTTCTTGGCAGGCTGGTGCAGTGAGGATATGTGGAAGTTCACTGATGCTCCATGAAGCTCCGCAACTTCCTGCTGGACCGTCCTAAGGTGTAAAACCTCCGGCTGTCTGCTGAGATGAAGCTGCTGAACAGCCTGCGGCAGTATGATGGTTCTTTCAGAGCCGTCGTCGAGCACAGCATAGGTTTCTATCGTTTGTGGTCCATTGTGCATAAGGATCTTCACCACCTTCAGGATGACCTTCTGTGAACGGTTGGGTCGGTCAAGGTAGGCCTTTGCTGGAGGTACACTCACCATGAAGACCTTCTGTGACAGCTCCTGTACTGCATCATGGAGGACAGTGAGATGTAACTCATTACAGGTTTTACAGAGTCGTTTGAGGCTGCAATCCTCGGCTTTATGCACTCGGCCACACTTGAAGCATCTCTGTCCGTCCTTAATCCACTCAACAACTTGGCCAGTGTTGAACTTCTGAAACTCTGTGCAGGAGTTCAGATAATGCTCCTTGTTGTCACAGTGTGGACAATAGGGCTTGAACTTAGGAGTAGGCTTTGAGCGCGGAGGTGTAAAGCTGTCTGCATTCTCAGCTGTGTTGAGAAGGACTGTTGTTGTCTTCTCCATTGGACGGGTGACACGTACGTCATTCCAAGGCTTTGAGGCCTGAGGCTTGGGGGTCTGGTCCTGGTAGAGCGCTGTTGCCCTGCTGGCCAGACGTTTAGCTTGGGCCTTCATTTGCAACCACACTGCCAGATCAGGCAAGGTGTAGGTCTGTCCCGAGCCGCTTCGGAGGATGCCGCGGTTTAAGCAGTGCTCCACAAAGCTGTCACGGAGTGCCGGAGGCATCTTGCTTAGGAGACGATCAACGTGGGTTCCGATCCACTCTGTCCTTCGAGGGTCATGAGCATTCCCACCAGGGACTGCACCGACAATGCGAAGGCGTCAAAACCCTCAGCGTCTCCCGGTTTGATGGTTGGAGATGTAAGTATGGCTCCAAGCTCGGACTGCACAAGCTATCGTGGTTGTCCATATTTATCTTGCAAGGCCCATAAGGCAGTGGTGTATGGCTGAAGGTCATACATGAAGGCTCTTGCGAGATGGAGAGCACTTGGAAGCCGGAGCTGACCGAGCAACACCTGGTACTTGTACTGCTCACTCAACTGCGGGTGATTGTTCATCAAGTTGTCAAGGGCCATCTTCAGCAACGCAAAGTCACTCTCTCGTCCGCTGTCGAAGATGGGGAGTGTTGGTTTTGGGATGCCATACGAGGATGCAATCAAGTTCTCCAACCCAGGATAATCGCTGATGGCAGTCAATGTAGTTGGTCTAGTGTTAGGTGCAGTAGGGAGTGGAGCAGAGCCAGGTGCAGCTGGGAACTGGTAAGAACATACTGGGTTGATGTAGGGTGGCGCTACAACACCTGCTGGGGTGTATGTAGGGTTTGAGGCCGAGGTTGCCATTAGTGGAGGCTGATGCTGTGCGGTAGAAAGGCCAGGGAATGGCAGTGATCCAAAGGTTGCAGCAGCAGCCGAGATTAGCGGTGGCCTCGAAGTGACTGCGTGGGCAGAGATGTTTACAACCGGAGCAGTGGTAGCCCCAACATGGCTGTGGGAGCAAGCCGGGGTGCTGCAGCAGCAAAGGTTGCAGCGGGAGTAGCGATGGTTGCAGTGGGAGTAGCGACAGTTGCTACAGGAGCTGCAAAGGTTGCTGCAGGAGCAGCGAGGTTTACTGCAGGAGCAGCGGTAGGCAGAGGCCCCAACATAACTGTGGGAGCAAGCCAGGGTGCTGCAGCAGCGAAGGTTGCAGGAGCTGCAAAGGTTGCAGCGGGAGTAGTGACAGTTGCTACAGGAGCTGCAAAGGTTGCTGCAGGAGCAGCGAGGTTTACTGTAGGAGTAGCTGCAGTGGGAGCAGCAAGGGTTATTGCAGGGGCAGTGAAGATTGCAGAACGAGGAGCGAAGGTTGCAGCGGGAGCGGCAGAGGTGGTTACCGGAGCCGCTGAAGTCGCAGTGGCAGCAGCCGAGGTTGCTGCAGGGACAGTGAAGGTTGCAGCAGCTATGGTCGGGGCAATGGATACTGCAGGGTTCATGCCTACAGCAGCAGCAAGAGCAGTTGGAGCCGGCTGGCGGGTCAGAATGGTTGCTGCCGCCCCGTGTTTTGATTGAATATTTTATTAGGCAAAAGAATGTAAAACAACACATTTACATTTAAAATACTTTGTCTAACAGGTCCGTTCATAAAAGTCCTTGCGGACTTGTTTCCAATGAGGGCCTTGGTATTCAATTCATAGACATATGTAGTGGCACCACAGTTCAAATATCATTACACAAAGAAATACAAAAATAAAAAAAACAGCAAAAAAATTATATATATATATATATATATATATACATACATACACATACACATACATATATACATATATACATATATACACATATACATACATACACACATACATATATATATATATATACATATATACATATATATATATACACACATACATATATACATATATACATACATACATACAACACTATGTACAGCCAATGGAATAAAAAAAAGGGGGGAAAGATATGTACAAGAACAGGGGGGGGGGGGGGGGGGTCGGCTGTCTAACGGGAAAATGGTACTACCTCCTCTTTTGGCCTCCTGAAAGGTGATTTTTTAAGGCTCTTTTAAATGAGCCCAGCGAACTGCATTTTTTGAGGGATGGGGTTAGACCATTCCAAACCTGGGTGGCAGTGCTGTAGAAGGAGAATTTGCCCATGTTTGTTTTATGGGTGGGTGGTACCAAATTGTTGTTTGCACTCCCTCTGGTATTGTGACTGTGGGTGTCACTAACCTTTTGGAGGTATTTACTCAGATATGCGGGAATAGGGGGCATATCGGGCAAATTTTCATTTACAATTTTGAACGCCAGTCCCATTTTTTGTTGTTTAACCCTGTCTTCCACCCTGAGCCAGCCTAGGCTGGCAAAATGGGTGGGAGAAAGGTGGGTCATGGGCCCCAATCCGAGGAGTAGCCGAATCAGTTTGTTTTGGGAGGTTTGAAGTTTAGTCTTCAGTGACACTGAGGTGTTGGAGTACCAGGAGGTGCTAGCATAGTCAAAATGTGGTTGAATCAGGGCCCCTGAGAGGGTCCTGAGGGCCTGAGGGTTGACAAAAGAGGAAACTCTGCCCATAAATTTGGTTCTCTGGTTTACTATTTTGACCACCTTTGTCCCCATGCTTTCACCTGACAGGTATTTGTCGAGAATACAACCCAAATAGGTAATCTCTTCTTTGCTAGAGATAATTGTGCCATCGACTTTGACCTTGAAATCATTTACATCCATCTGTCTGAGGGAATGTTTGGTCCCAAAGAGAATGGATTCAGTTTTCCCAAGGTGTAGTGACAGTTTGTTATCAGTAAGCCAAGTACGGATTTTTGAGAGTTCGGAGCTGAGCGCCTCCTCAACTTGCAGCTTGTCCTCTCCCGAGATCAGGAGTGCCGAGTCATCAGCGAACAGGAACAATTTGCAGTTACAGGCAGCATTCATGTCGTTAATGTATAAAAGGAACAGTAACGGCCCTAGAATGCTGCCCTGAGGAACCCCACAGCTCACCGGGAGGGAAGAGGACATGGTTCCGTTGATGTCAACCACTTGTTCTCTTCCCTCCAGGTAGGATCTCATCCAGTTTAGTGATGTGCAGTCAAAACCAATCGCCCTCAGCTTATCAAGTAAAATTGAATGGTTTACAGTGTCGAACGCTTTTTGGAGGTCCAACATGACCATGCCGCAGTATTTGCCCGCGTCTACCTCACGTTTGATGTAGTCGGTCAAATACAGCAGGCATGTGTCAGTGGAATGGGAGGTTCTGAAGCCCGATTGGAATTCAAACAACAGTTTATGCTCGCTGAGGTAGCTGTTGATTTGTTCTTGAATTATTCGCTCTACAACCTTTGAGATGGAACAAAGGATGGAAACAGGCCTATAGTTGCCAGGTTCTAATTTGCTTCCTTTTTTATGCAGAGGGATAACTCTTGCCAATTTGAAATCCTGTGGGACGTGACACTGGCTGATGGATAGGTTTGTGATTTGGGCTACTATGGGGGCAATAGCAGTAGCTGCGTCTCTGAGGAATCTGGTGGGGATATTGTCAAGGCCGGTGGCCTTGTTCGGCTGGAGGGCTAAAAGTTTTTTCTGCACAACATCAGCATTTACTGGTTTGAATGAGAATGAGTCTTTTTTAGCCCCTAGTTTGTCATAGTAAGCATGGATGTGGTCAGAGCCGTACAAACCTGAATGCTGAGGAAGTTTGTTTACCAACTGGGTTGCAATGGTGGTAAAAAAGCTGTTAAAACAGTTCGCTACCGCTTGCTTGTCAGTAATGAGCACGCCACTTGAAATAATGCAGATGTTTGTAGTTTTGGTTTGAATTTTGTTGTTGCAGCCCAATTTCTGTAGCGCTTCCCACAGCTTTTGTGGGTGGCTTTTGTTTGCCTCAATGCTTTCATTTAAGAAATTCTTTTTGGCAGTTTTGACCAATTTGTTTACTACATTTCGTTGATTTCTGCATCTTTCAAGTAGTTGCAAATTTTTGCATTTCCTGAACTCAGAGTACAAATTGTTTCTGAGTTTGATGGCATTTAGGATGTCTCCCTTCATCCAGGGTTGTGTACGGGCTCTGACTCTCACCACCTTCTTGGGCGCTAGGCTATCAATAACAGACACAAAAGCAGTTTTGAAACCAGTCCAGGACTCCTCGGCCGAGGAGCCACTGAGTACATTTGACCAATCAATTTTCTCAAGGGCTGTTGTGAGCGCCTCTGATGAGTAAGTTTTCATAGCCCTGCAGCCGACCGTGCTATGACAGTCAACTACAGATCTGTGAATCTTACGCGTGCAGAAAATTATGTTATGGTCGCTTAGACTGCACTCTATGACCCCGCTTAAAGGAATCCTCGACTGGTCTGATGTCAAAATGAGGTCAATGATGGTTTGAGAAGTGGGGCCTACCCTCGTGATATTTTTTATCATTTGGGTGAGGCTATGCATGTCACAGAATTTTCTGAAAGATTTAAATATGGCGGCGTCTTTCCGAAGTACATCGGTATTGTAGTCGCCAATTAGAATCAATTCCGAATTTCCAATGATTGACATGTGCTCCTCTATTAAATCATAAAAATCATTTTGATCTGGGGGCCTGTAGATTGCGCCAATTATCAGGGGTTTAGCGTGAGGATAGATGATTTTTATCCAGACCGATTCCGTGGAGTTGTTCTCCAAATTTGGGTACACATTGAAAATGATGTCAGATCTCACATAAATGCAAACCCCCCCTCCACAAAGAGTTCTGTCTTTCCTAATGACATTGTAGCCTATTATCTCAATTTCAGAGTCGTCTACTGAGTCATCCAGTTTAGTCTCTGAAAAAGAGAGAATCCCTACCTTGCCATTTCCAAACATGGATCTTAGTTCAGACATCTTTGAGGAGTTTTTGAGGCTATTCACATTCAGGTGAATGATGTGTAGACCTTTTTTGGAGAAGATCGTGTCCATCTGTTCAGTCTGGAAAAAGTCAGGATCCTTGAGCTTTGTTCCTGTAGCTTCAAAGGTGGGTGGGGGAGGAGTGGGTGGGTGGGGAGGAGTGGGTGGGTGGGGGGGGTCTGGAGTCGCTGATGGGTGGTGGGGTAGGGGGGTTTGGGTTAAAACCTGTTCAGCTGGTTTCGTGGTCTCTGCAGTGGGGACTGCCAGACCTTCCTTTGTCCTGCTGTGGTGGATGTGTTGGGGGTGGGGGGAGGTTGGGTAGGGGGGGAGTGGAGGTGTGATCGGGGGAGGGGGGTGGGGTCTTTGTGATTGCAGCAGGGCAGTGGGGGGTGGGGGAGGGGTGAAGCACAAGTTCTGTGCTGGCGCCATGGTGTGATAAACAGGGGGAAAAAAATCCCTGTTTACAAGCCTTCCCCACAAAGGAAAACTGTGTAAATGACGACCTGGGTCCATTGACAAAGCAGGGAAAAGGACTCCGTTTCCCAGCATTCCTCTCGGTGGGACACACTGTGGTTGTCCTCCTTGCCAAACAGGGAGAAAAACGTCTCTGCTTACAAGCCTTCCCCACAAAGGAGAACCTTGTGAACGACGAGCTGTATCCATTGAGAAAGCAGGGGGAAAAACTCTGTTTCCCAGCATTCCACTCGGTGGGACACCCTGTGTTTGTTTTGGTCTCCCGTGTTGCATGGGGAAATCCTCTCTGCGTCGGCGTGTCGAGGGAATCCTCTGTGACGTCGACGGGGGTCTGTTTGCGAGTGTGTATCCAGTGAACCGTGCCTTCATCTCCGTCGCTAGCCGGGACAAATAATCCATTCTCGTTTCTCCAGTCTTCGACTGGGGCACTTCCTTGTCTGGTGAGTGGGTCTGAGACAAAACGCCGTTGTGTGATGATCGACTGGGGGGTTCGGTCTGATGTTGTTGTTGTTCTCCGCCGAAGCGTGTGCTGCACGCTGTGTTGCGACCATCGCTATAGAAGCTTGTATTATACGAAGCTCCCGTTAACGTTGAACTCACAGTGGTAGGCCCTGGATTTGGGTGAATACCACCGGATAGCAACAAACTCAGACTGATGATCTTCCTTACCGTCGCTCCGTCGATCCGGGTTGGTTGTTTCCTCCGTGAACAAGCCGCTTTCCGTGTGCTCAGTGCTTTGAAAAACAACGTTTTAGCGTCGTTCTGTAAGGTTCCATTGGAGTTAGTATTCCTTGGCAATAGCACCTCCTGGGACTCGATGAGAATTAATCCCTGTAGTATTGCCGTGTAGCACAGCAAGAAAAAGTCGCTGGCCTTTAGGATCCTTTCCAGTCGAAGCAGACGTTGTTTCTTTTGTGCTAGGGAGCGAACGAAAATGCGACCGCTCCGCTCGACTGCCATCTCACATGTAAGGACGAATAGCTACCTGGTACTGATGCACCATCGATTGACTCGACATCTTCTGGTTCCTGTAGGAAGGCGGTTACTAGCCTGGCCGTTGCCAGCTCATTCTCCACCTTCTGGAGTCGACGTCTCCTGTCTAGTTGCTTTGACATGGCCTCCCGGGCTTTATGTGCCTCTTCCTGTAGACGTTGGCCTTCTCTCGCCTGAGCATTAAGCTGTTCACACTGCATATCAGCAATAACGTCCTCGTTTATCTGCTTCTGCACTTCCTCAAGCTCCATTTGTTTCAGTTTCTCCTCCAATATAGCAGCCTGGATGTTGGAAAGAGTTTCGTTGGGGAACACACCCACTGAAGACCGAGCTGAGTACCGGGAGTGTGACCGGGAGACTGATGAGCTCCTCCCTGAATGGGTCCTGCTGCGTCCACTGTGCCGTCCTAAAGAACGGCGTGATGTGGATAGAGGATGCTAGGAGGGAAGATAATCAACGTCATACTCGGCCAAATGCCCCGGTGGATGGCGATCTCTGTGGGGTCGTGGCTCTTCATCATCCAGTCGTGTAGCTGCTGCTTCATCCATAGCGATTACCCAGATCCGGCTCGAAGGACCAAATGTGAGGAAGGGACCTCGGTGCAACAGTGGTTTGAATAATCTCATATGAAATAATAGACTCCGGTCAGAGAATCCTTTTTGGAGGTTTTACTGATGAAGCTCAGGGTACAGGGTATGCAGTTTCGTATATGTGTGGTCTCTAATACAGAGAAATATAAAGCAAATAAACAACACAGATTACAGTTCACAATCATGTCAAATACAGGGTCACAGTGACCTCCTTCCAATAGAACACCAATTAGCTGTATCTGCAACACTTGGCACAATCATGTCTCATACAGGGTCACAGTGACCTCCTTTCAATAAGGCACTAATTATCTATAGCTGCAACACCTGGCACAGTTACCTCATTAACCAAACAAATGAAATAAACACCAAATTGCATCTTACACCATATATATAGTATAGCCTTCAGTTAACGTAGATATATACATCACAAGCATGAGTAAACAGTTACATTAGGTATTTTAGCTGCACTCCAACTCACTAACATACAGTATAACAGACTAATTCAACCAAACATCATGACGCAGTGTTAATTGTAAAAGAAACATAAACTTTGGCACATTAGATCAATAAGCGTAATCTATAACCCAAACATAGTTCCTCACCTGCGTCATGCACGCTCACAAACAAAACATAGAAGAAGGCAGAGCTCTGGTCCTGTTGCATGTTGCCCAGAGAGAGTCTGCTCACTGAATGAAACTCTGCTAGTCTCTGACACAGCCTTGATTGCATTCAGGTGTGCCAATCTGATCATAATTGGATTCAGGTGCGCAGCAAGGGCTTTTGTACACCCGGGATGTGGCTCCATCCTGGGGCAGAGTCGGGGCCGCGAGGGGCCCAAAATCCTGGTTCTCCAAAAAAAATCGAAAATTTTTCTAAGTGCCCAGGGCCCTAGAGGAGGCCAGGATCTGCCTTCCTGCCTCCGTCATTTTTCCTCCAGGGGCCCGGAAGGCCAACCCGTGCCATCGGGTAGTTAAAGCCCGGGAAGAGGCTCCTTCCTGGGGCAGAGCCGGGGCCGCGAGGGGCCCCAAATCCTGGTTCTCCAAAAAAAATCTAATTTTTTTCTAAGTGCCTAGGGCCCTAGAGGAGGCCAGGATCTGCCTTCCTGCCTCCGTCATTTTTCCTCCAGGGGCCCGGAAGGCCGACCGTTGCCATCGGGTAGTTATAGCCCAGGACAGAGGCCTGGGTCCTGGGCAGGCGAGGGGTCCGGAGAGGCCCCGAGTCATGGTTCTCCAAAAAATTGAAAAATCGCGCCGAGTGCTGGCATGGGCTTCAAGGGTCCCCGGGGACCCCCTGGAGGACCCCCGGCCGAAAATCTCAACTTTTTTCGGTCGCTAAGAGCTTGTCGATCAGCTCTTTTTTGGGCTAAAAGTGCCGGTAGCTCCTGGACCGTGGGTCGCCCGGGGCCGCCGGAGGGCTCGTTGGATCCGGGCCGGGGCTGCGCACGAGGCGGTGCCCCCCCCCGGCCCCCGGCGCGGACGCCGGGGCAAACGGCGGCCGAAAACCCCCGGAAAAAAGGCGAAATCGTGGGATTTCAAAGTCCAAAGCTCCCAAGGAGCTCTGGGCTCCGCCACGGCCCCCTCCTTTGAAATTCTCTCCCGGGAGCCTCGGCCACTTGTACCAGAGGATAGGTGAGGACCATGCCCAGGAAGAGGACCCTTCCTGGGGCGCGACGGGGCGGCGAAGACCCCAAAATCATGGTTCTCCAAAAAATTTCAAAAATCGCGCCGAGTGCTGGCATGGGCTCCAGGGGTCCCCGGGGACCCCCTGGAGGACCCCCGGCCGAAAACCTCAACTTTTTTCGGGCGCTAAGAGCTTGTCGATCGGCTCTTTTTGGGGCTAAAAGTGGCGGTAGCTCCCAGACCGTGGGGCGCCCGCGGCCGGCGGAGGGCTCGTTGGATCCGGGCCGGGGCTGCGCACGCGGCGGTGCCCACCCCGGCCCCCGGGGTGGTCCCCCGGGCAAATGGCGGCCAAAAAACCCCGGGAAAAAAGGCGGAAATCGCACTCTCCAGAGCTCCCAAGAAGCTCTGGGCTCCGCCACGGCCCCCTCCTTTGAAATGCTCTCCCGGGAGTCTCGGCCACTTGTGCCAGCGGATAGCTAGGGACCATGCCCCACGAAGGGGCACCCTCCTGGGGTGGCGGCGGGGCGGCGAGACGCCCCGAATCCTGGAGCTTTCGGAAAAAAGCTGGGATTTCTTCAGAGTCCAGAGCTCCTAAGAAGCTCTGGGCTCCGCCATGGCTCCCTCCTTTGAAATTCTCTCCCGGGAGTCTCGGCCACTCGTGCCATAGGGTAGCTAGGGACCATGCCCGAGAACGGGGCATGGTCCCGGGGCAGTGTGGGCGCCGCGAGGCGCCCCTTTGTCCTGGATCTCCAAGTGGTACCTCCCCGTCCCCACCCCGGGGCCCTGGAGGCGCCCGGCTCGCCCTTGCCTCCCTCCTTTGAAAAAGTCTCTCGGTAGAGACGGCCACTCGCTCCAGAGCGTCCCTATGGAGCTCGGCCGCGGCGAGGCCCGGCACGAGGCTCCGTCTCGGGGCCGCTCGGGCGGGCCGAGCCGGGCGCCGGTGGTGGTGGCCATGGGTCCCTTTTCCCCTCCCCGATAGGGGGGAAAGAACCAGGAAATTGGAGGCCACGGTGGCCATCGGGTGTATGGGAAGAGAGAGGCCTCCGGTCGGGCACGGCCCGGGTGGTCGTGCGCCCTGGAGCTCCTCCGCGAGCCTGGGAGAAGCTGGGCTTCTCCGTGGCCCCCTCCTTTACAATTCTCTCCCGGGCAGACCGGCAACTCGTGCCAGCTCGAGTGTATGGAACCGGCGTGCGGACGTCGAGGCTGGGGCCGACGGCGACGCTCCGTCTCGGGGCTGCCCGGGCGGGCCGAGCCGGGCGCCGGTGGTGGTGGCCATGGGTCCCTTTCCCCCTCCCCGATACGGGGGAAAGAACCAGGAAATTGGAGGCCACGGTGGCCATCGGGTGTATGGGAAGAGAGAGGCCTCCGGTCGGGCACGGCCGGGTGGTCGTGCGCCATGGAGCTCCTCCGCGAACCTGGGAGAAGCTGGGCTATTCCGTGGCCCCCTCCTTTGAAATTCTCTCCCGGGCAGACCGGCAACTCGTGCCAGCTCGAGTGTATGGAGACCAGACCGGCGTGCGGGCGCCGAGGCCGGGCCGAGAGAGAGGCCTCGGGTCGGGCGCGGCGCCTCGGCCGGGCGCCCTGGAGGTCTCTCGAGCCCAGGAGGATCTGGGCTCCGCCATGGCCCCCTCCTTTGAAATTCTCTCCCGGGAGTCTCGGCAACTTTTCCCAGAACGAGTTTATGGACCAGCGTGCGGACGCTGGGGACGGAACGCAGGCAGGCCGCCCCGCACGGCGGGCCTACCGGGGTTCACTTGGTACGGTGACCCCCGGGAACCAGGTGGAACCACCACCGCGGGACCCACTGACCGACTGGCAAACGAAGCCCGCCTCTTGCAAGGGCCCCGCCGGCACCTTGTGTGCTTCGGCGGACGCTGCTTGCAGCCTGCGGGCCCGACCAGGCGCGGAGGAACCACGTGCGGAGATGCCTCGGTGGCCTGTCCTCCGCACTCCTCCGCGGCCGACCCCGTCCTAGCGAGACCGAGACGCCCCGTCTGCCCTAGTTGTCCTGCCACAGACCGCCCGAGGGCCCCCGCTGTCGGCCTGGCCTCGAGCCCCCTCACCGGGGCTCGGCGAGGAGATCCGTGTGCAGCGGGGGCGCGAAGGCGCGCTCCGGAGACTCCGTTTCTCAAACCCTGCCCGCGTCGCATACTCCGGCGACCGACCAAACAGCTGCGTACCGGGCCATGGACCGCCGATCCACCGTAACACGCTTTCGACCGGCTGGGTGGTTAACGGCGGACCGCGGTGACCGTCGCAGTGCACGCCACATGGGTGTAGAACACATAGGTTTCGCACGCAGGAGTTGGGTAAACCAGAGTCCCCGATAGTACGCCCGCAAGGCAAGTTACCTTGATGGGGTTGGGGGTGGGGGAACTTGACATGAACCTGCGAGCAGCTACGTATCTATGTGGGTCGTGCCCGGCGCCCCGGCTGTCCCGCAACTCAGCAGTGGCTGCGCCCGAGCTGATCGAACGAGATTCCCCCTGTCTTGCAACAGACCGCCCGAGGGCCCCCCGCGGTCGGCCTCGCCTTTGGCGAGGAGATCTGTATGCCTTGGGGGCGCCCGAATCAATCGGACAAGATTCCCACTGTCCCCTACCTAGCGAAACCATATAGCCGAGGGAAGAAGACAGTCCTCAGCGAGGAAACAAGACCCTGCTAACGGGCATTATAAATACTGGTGCAGCAGCGCTTGTACCACCAGGTACCTGCGGTCTGTAGGCCGCGGGACCCCCCGACTTATCGCTCACCGAGGGGTGCTTAAGAGTGGGTCCGCGGGACCGGCCGGTGAGCCGGGTCCAACGCGCTAAGTCCATAATAGTCCCATGGGCGCGCTTCACCGTTTGTACCACCAGGTCCACGCGATGCTTTGGCCGTGGCCTGCCAGTCCACTTAATGCCCGCCGAGGGGTGCTTAAGAGTGGGTCCACGGGACCGCCTGGAGTGTCCCCCGGAGGCGGGGGTCCCCCGGACCGGAGCCAATACCCAGCCTCGGGGCTCCCTGGGCTGGGTCGATGCCTCGCCGGGGGTCCCTGGGGGTCCCCGGCCGGAGAGTGCCCGAGTTTTTCTGCCTGTCGGAACTCCGAGGCGTCGGAGTAGCGAGGTGGATCCTGTCATTACATCTCTCTTCAACCGAAATTGCAGCTAAAAGCTCACAACAAGTCTCAAACTCGTCCAGGTTTGAGATGCCTTGTGTAACGGGTGTGCCTGGCTCTGTCAGTCTAACTGGCTGGCTGCACATCCGTTAACCCCTGATAACCTCTGCATTGTGTTCTGTGGTTGCTGGGAAGACGGGACTCGGACCACAAGTTGCTGCTGGTTGCTCTTTTACTGGTAGTGGTATAGTGGCACTGTACAGTCCTGTACAGTCATAAAACAAATACACAAAACTCTGTGAGTATGCAGTCCTCCATACACAGGTTCAGCAAGACAGCGACACACAAGGAACCCTCCTCTCAGTGAATCCAGCATGTTCTGAGAGGGAGGCGCAGCTGTGACGTCATTAACTCGATTGCAGCGAAGTCTTAAAGAGACAGTACTGTACAGGTATCAACAGTTGGAATTAAAGATAAACAGTAAAACAGTAAAAGTAAAATAAAGATAATTCAGTAGTTAGTTGGTGGAATTTCAACCATGAAAATAAAACTATAATTGTAACCTTGTTACACTTGTGTATTGACAATTTTTTACAAAATGTTCACCCCAGAACATAGACACTAGGATTCAATTGTGTTCAAAGAAACAAGACATTGTATTTCCTCTCTGTGTTTGATATGTTCCCAGATTCTGTATATATAAGGAAGGATGCATATGGCACCTTGAACTCCAGTCTACTATGACGAGTGAACCTCGTTATAATATATATTTTTGGTTTTATTGATGTTGCAATGTTAAGGAATCAAAAACAAAGAATTGTGATCGTATGTCCTTGTGCATTATATCTAATAAAACTAATCTGAAACATAATACATTTTGTTTCAACCACTGAAACCTCAGCATCCATATTCTGAGGAAAACTTTTGCAGAAAATAGCAGATCTACAAGCTTACAATGTGGCACATTGTAGATCGGCTATTTTCTGCAAAAGGTTTAAGCTATTTTCACTCTTTTTGTCGTTCAAAGGTAAGAACTGTTCATATTACTTAATTTAAGACTTAAAGGTGTGACTAATGCCATTTTGCTATTATGGGCGCGGTAATGTGCGCACTGCATCAAGGTACTATGTGGTAAAACTGCCCTGAATTAGTCATGGGTGTGTTTGGGCGTTACTTTAATCAATCCAATCAGAGTACCTGTTGCCATTCCCTTTAAGATCAGCGCAAGACGCAGTGCTATTATCTGTGTGTTAAAGACCTACTGCAACGGCCTTTCCGGTGGTGACGCATTTCCGACTGAAAAGGGACAGGAAGGCGGGACATAGCGCTGGGAGGAATGTGATTTGACCGTCAAAAAGTAGGCGGGCCATAACACACTGAAGACATGAATATGCAAACAAGGCGGGTCACTTGAAAACAAACAACAAACAAGCATGGATGTGGATCAGCCTGATGATGTGGATGCTGCTTCTGGTCTCCATTCAATAGTAGAAGACTACTCGCCACCGTCTTCACCGATAGCGCCGAGCGACGAGTCATCCTCAGACGAGGAGGAGGAATGGGTCTGGGAAGACCCAGAGACAGACGGAGAACATGAGTATCAAGCCGTCCGCGGCGTCAGGCCGTACATGTTCGAGCCTCTGCCCTCTGCACAGAACGACGGTGACGGAGGTGAAGCTGCAGGAGGCGCAGCAGCAGCAGACGAACCTCACCCACGACAGCACCTCCATGTGTCTCAATGGTAACGTTCCATTATAATCAATTATTTATTTAGCTATTATATAAGTATTGCATTGAGTAGATAGCTATCTTGGCTAACGCATTAGGCTGGACCAGGTTGAACGCACGGCTGGCAATAATCATGTTAGATTAGCCCTGGTCCAGAGCGTTAGTGAGTTCTCTCTAACACTCTGCCAGGCGCTCGGCTCTCAGCCCTGACAAAGCATTCCACTGCCCTGCAAGGGCTCCAACTGTAGTCAAAATAAACAAAACTACTTCGCTACTCACCAAAACAAAGGCTGTTTTGTGTTGTTGAAAGTCTATTCTCCACAGTGGGAAGCCTCAGCCCCCCACCTTCTCTGTATAATACACTTTTTGGACCGAAAATAAAATATGCCCACCAGATGGAAACCATTGGCCATATCTGTAGGGCACAGTGGAGTAAATGAAATAATTTCCATCTCGCAGACATATTTTATTTTCTGCCCAAAAAGTGTATTATACAGAGAAGGTGGGGTGCTGAGAGGCTTCCCACTGTGGAGAATAGACTTTCAACAACACCAAACAACCTTTGTTTTGGTGAGTAACAAAGTAGTTTTGATTATTTTTAGTGGGATAACTCATAGTGTGTATTATTGAACCTAGTCTTCCAACAACCAAGAGCCAAACTTTATATTAATTTAGCTGTTGTGGAAGTTTAGCTTATTGGAATGGAATATTAGCTACCACTACTAGCAAATAGTCTGTAAGGAAAGAGAAGTGACATGTATGATAATTCTTACTTTCTGCCCTGATTGTTAGACTCTAGTTGTGAAGTTATTTGCAGTATTCATTCACACAATGTATTACAGCAGAATGACTGTCAGTCTGTCAACAGCATAAATATACATTATGTTGGTACAATTCACTGTTTAGACTTAGGCTTGTGTCCCTAACAACTAGGTGTAAAGTAACTAAGTACATTTACTCAGGTACTGTACTGAAGTACACTTTTGAGGATTTTTTTTACTTTACTAGAGTTTTTCCCATATTCAATACTTTTACTTCTACTCCACTACATCTCAGAGGCAATTATCGTACTTTCACTCCACTACAATTATTTCAAAACTTGAATTACTAATTACTTTGTAGATTTTGATTATTATTACAAAACAACCACTGCAGCCCTATATACATTTTGGCCAGTTGAAAATAGACGATCTACAAGCTCACAATGCTGTTAGCTTGTAGATCTGCTATTTTCGAAAGAGTTTTATAGATTTTATACAGTTGAAAACTTGTGAAATGGGACATTCTGCATAATGAGTACTTCTGCTATTGGTACTTTAAGTACATTTTTGATACCAATACTTTTGTATTTTTACTCTAGTCATTTTTTAATTCCGGACTTTTAACAGTGCATTGCAGTATTGATACTTTTACTGAAGTTAAAAAAATGAGGACTTTTTCCACCACTGCTAACAACCTACATGGAACTTAGTTGCCCTGCATACAACCTACCTACAATGTGATTTCCCTCCTACAGTATATCAATCCATTTTGCATGTTTGAATGTACACAGGTAAAGATGGGCAATAATACTATTGCATAGGCAAAACAATCAACCCGGAACAATGTAAAATGGGATATGTGCTGAACATTCACTATCGTAAAATGTGCAGAGGTAGAACCAGAGCCTACATGCATCACTCTACACCCTGGCTTCCATGGAGTGCCTCGACCCATGGGTGCAGCAGTTGTGAGTATGAATAACAATTATATTTCTGTAGCCGTTGTTGTCAATTTCCTCTTGGTATCACTGCTTGTCAAATCATTTCACTTTCATGATAAAATCAAAATGCTCTGTGTTCTGTCTGAATTCAAGACCTCCATTATTGTCTTACCTTGCTGTTATTGACTGAGTATTTTTATTTCATTTTCGCATTCATGTTATTGATTCTGTTTAGACGCTACCGGCACACAGCATACTGGTCCTGCGTCAGATGGAGTTGGGGTTACCTGGGATGAAATATCCGTTGTGTCATCCCATCGTGTGCGGTTAACAAAATAAGAGCTTCTTTCTCATCTGCAGCTTACACAGGCTTCAGGCTGCCTCCACTGCAAAAAAATGCCATGGTTTATTTTTCACAAATATTATTTTTCACAAATATTATTTTTCACAAATAAAGAACTATAATGACAGAAAACTTGCTTTATTTTGCAGTAAAGATAGGTAATTCAAGTGCAACAGGTTACTGCATGTTCCTGGTTGGGTTTTGTCATCTACAGTTTTAATTCCATAAAACACACCATGAAAAAAGGGGGTGTATTGTGACAATATCGAGAGAGGTATTTGGTGAAAGATAACTTATATTGCCCAGCCCCATTTGAAATAAAACGTTATTTTACTGTCATGCCACCCCCTCCCTCATGGGATTATAAAACACATTTCTGCAATCATAACACCCCAAAATAAAATAAAATTGGTACATAAACAGACATTGTTGTCCATATGCATCATGGATTACAATATAACATAGGGTATATCCCCTACCAGTTACACAAGGGAAGTGTAAGTGTCAATTGTTGGACCTTACTGTTGTGTACCTCTAGCTTCAAACACAGTCTGCCACTAAGACATGCAGGTGATTGCAGAGATGTGCTACACACACACACACACACACACACACACACACACACACACACACACACACACACACACACACACACACACACACACACACACACACAAATCGAAGATCGAAATTCCTGTACTTGTAGCAGGTACCACACTATGCACAACCAAAGTGTGTGTTTACAGGTAAACCGTAACCAAGAAAAATCCCACTCAATCCACAGTGTTCCAAATTAAACATACTTCATACTTTTAGCTTCTATGGTGAAAATACTTATCATTGAAAATTACTTCCAACATTTTCTACTGTCAAAAACTGACACTTTCCAAGTTGCATCTATTATGTTCACTCCAGCATCATATGGTATAAACGGGGCTAACAGTGAGGTCAGATCAGCAATAAGCACTAGTCTGATAAAACACAATCAAATTGTCAAAATAAAATTACACTGTATAACAACCTATATAATAAAATAATAATTGTGTATGAAAGTTAAAAGTTGAAGTGCATACAGAAATATTTGGTCATTGGGTATGTGTCAGTGCTGGTGCAGCAGTCATGGTTGGTTGTATTTTGCAGACATCTAGACAGTACTGTTATGTGTAGCTTAGTGAGATGAGAAACCTGAAGGCCCAGTGGTAAAAACTGTTGTGTCTAGTATGTGCAGGGGGTCATCCCTATGTTCCCCGGGTTCAATGTTCCCCCACTAAGGTTAGGGTTAGGGTTATTGTCTGCTAGACAGCAACAAGGACAGCAAGCTGCTGAATGTATACATGATCTGCAACAGTAAAAGTTGTTTTGCTGAATTGTAGTGATTTTACATTTATGTTGATTCATACCAGTTTTCCAAGGCAGCTTATTGCTAGTTATTACAATAGACATTTGCATTAATAACTTACACTAAGACATTTACATGGACCACAATGGAATCCAGCCTTAGTTTGGTATTTCTGAAATGATCCATTTGGCTTTTTGTAACATACTGCTGTACTTGAATTGTCAATGAAATATTCAATACTGATAACTACAGCAAATTATTTACAAGTCAAGGAAATTATATTTCCCTACAATCTCCTTTCTATTATGTTTTTCTTATGTTCATGGGGACTATTCACAGTCCACAGTACAAGCAGGATGGGTGTGCCGCCCCAGACATCTAAGGATGTCACAGACCTGTTATTGTTCATGGTCATTTGAATGAGTCCCACTCAAACTAAACCTATTTGACAGTAGTGAAGCATAATTGCTTTGATGCCTATACCATTAACGAGTGTCAGTTGGACACAGCCACACACACCTGCCCTCTGCAGTGCTCTATTTTTTGGTAACCGTCTTCCATCCCGACATCTCGCCACTCCGACTAGTGGCTTCCGCGTGCGGTTAGGGTTAGGGTGAGGGTTAGGTATAGGGTTCGTTAACGTCGGAAAGGCGACATGTCGGAAAGGCGCCATGTAACCCTATTTTTTTATGTAAAAATAAAAAATAAAAATAGTTTTTCTTTTTTTTCAAAAAACGATACATTTTCCGATATTACATTTTTATGCTAATTATTGGCCGATAATATTTGGACAATAATATCGGATATCCCTAGTTGTATGTGTATATTGTATAATGTGTTGTATGTGCCTGCAAACACAGCAAGACCCTGAATTGGTAGCCTATTTGACTCAACAAATTCCACTGACACATTCCACTGTGCTACGCCCCATTCTTGCAATTTTTGTGTTGCTGTTCTCTCTTTCACAGGTATCCGTGTGTCATGCCTACCTGCACTGGCCACGCCTGGTCCGTGCTCTAAACCTATCAAAATCTCGACTGATGACATGTTGCCTTTGATTGACAGGTCCTGTGTCCAATCCTGTGAGACCTGCAGTAAACATGGAGGTTTCTACACACAGTACACACTTCTTCTTTTGACCGCACCACAAGAAAAGGTAAGATTCTGAATGGAAAATGTGGAATTCAATGCACAACAGGAGTCATATTCATATGAACGCTGGGTTGTGTCTTGTTTAAATTGCTTTATTAATTTACACAGCATCTCCGTCCAAGTTGTATGTGCAATATGATACAAACCTGTTTTATTGGTTTAAACCTTAACCTATGATATGAGTTAATGTGTCATGCTTTGTGCTTGGCTGACTGTGGTTGAAGGAGGCTGATGATCATGTGTTGTTGGAAGAGACTAAAACAGTCTTATGACTTTACATGGAAGAAGCAAACATGAGTGACAGATTACTGAGCTGCCTAAGCAACAGGTTAAAACATCTAGCGTGTGTGTTTGTGTGTGTGTGTGTGTGTGTGTGTGTGTGTGTGTGTGTGTGTGTGTGTGTGTGTGTGTGTGTGTGTGTGTGTGTGTGTGTGTGTGAGCGTGTGTGTGCGTGCGTGTGTGCGTGCGTGTGTGCGTGCATGTGTTAACATGAGTCTCGCGTAGCCAGACAACTATTTCAGATTCTCCGAATGCTAAATTATAGTCTGGAGCTGCACCTTCCAAAAGCCCAGCCATTTCCGTTTCCAATTTTAAAATATCTTTATGAATATATTCCAGCTTGTAGATCTGCTATTTTCAAATAGCCGATGTAAAGTGGTCAAACTTAGCTCAGTTGCTTCCTTTGGGCTTGTTTTCACAGACCTGGACGCTTGTTTCTCTCGCAAAGTCTGGCAACACTTGGCCAGGTTAGTTGGAGCTTCCTGTTGAACGAGAATAGGTGTGTGTGTGTGTGTGTGTGTGTGTGTGTGTGTGTGTGTGTGTGTGTGTGTGTGTGTGTGTGTGTGTGTGTGTGTGTGTGTAAACACTAGTCTCGCGTAGCCAGACAACTATTTCACATTCTCATGTCATGTGATCAGTGACATATGCATTGCACAGTGTACTTTTGGCTCCACCCCCTCAGCCAAAAGTACACCCTGCGCATGTCACTGATCAATGACCTCAATCAATTATCCAGTTCTAGACAACATAGAAGGGGGGGGGGGGGATTCTTATTTCCACACAACAGCTCTGAGGTGTATTAAAGACATATAGTTCAATGTTGAAAGTGAGTGGTCTTCTCCTTTAAGTAAAAGTATCAATACTTTTTAGAATAGTCTGTTACAAGTAAAAGTCCGGAATTCAAAATTTACTTGAGGAAAAGTACAAATGTACTTTTTAAAATGTACTTAAAGTACAAAAGTAAAGGTACTCATCATGCAGAATGTGTGTGTGTGTGTCCTGTCCGTGTGTTACCTCGGCAATCTCCGGCACCGTTGGCCCGCTCGCTGCAAAACTGTGCACAGACACTCCCTGGATGCCAATTCAGAACCTGCCCCACATTTTTCACATGGGCCTGATATAGCGCCACCAGGAGGCCGATTTGTGCAAAACAAATTCTTTGACATTACTCCAACATATTTTATCCAAACGTCATGCAAATTGGTACACAGTATCTCTAAGGTCATGTGATCAACCCATAGGCCGTGTGGTGACCCACCAAAAAGTGCCTAGAAAATGAATTTCGTTCCCACGACTTGGATCTACTTTTTCAATGCATGTTTGCATAGACAATACCCTTCTGGACTTTGGGTTAAAATACCTCCGCACAAAATCCTGCAGTATTTTTTTACCAGCCAGAAATGTATATAATAGTGAATAACCAAAAAACGAAAATCTTGTGCTGCTGTTTTTGCTTGTAAAATGTGTTATAATGTTTTTGGCAACACATTTTTTTTCTCAAATGTCATAAATACATGTACCTAACACCTGAAACAAGTATTGGTGCATTAGTATACTCATATTTGAATTTAGATCACTTAATGTAGCAAAGTTAAAGAAAACGCTTCTACTGAAGTGATTGGAACCCAGCACAAGGGAGCACACACATAGTACATTTAGCTAAAAGCTTGTGTTTTATACACAAGACATGTCCCAACCTACTGTGTAATGAAAGGTAGAAAAAGAAGCAGCACACCTTGGCCCAAAATGGCTGAAAATCAATCAAAATGCTACCATGACCCCCTAAATTGGAAGACTAAAATAAATGCACTAAAGGTCAGAATTATTACAACATATGGTATAAAACATTTATTAAAGTAGCACAGTGTGTTTTAGCATGTGTCATATATCAACTCCCCGCTCCCCCTCCAAAAACACAAAATATGAGAATACCAAAACAAATGCATACAAATGCATCACAATAAAACAATTTCACTTCAGTGCAAAAAAGTATTTTTGTTTGGCAGTGCAAGTAATTATTTTGGCAGTGCAAGTAAATTTAAGGCTGTGCTGTGAAAAGAATAAAATACAGACATTTTAAAGTTGTTTTTCAACATGTATGCATTGCATTTAAATGGGTTAAAATGGCAGTGTAGCAAGCCTTGAACATGTTGTTGATAATGAAATAAAAAAAATAAGGAGCACATTGTGCATATCTTAATCATCCCTATCACTGTCATCAGAGTCATCATCTGATAGAGCTCTTTCTTCTGTTTCCTTTGAAACATTCTCACAGTTCTGGCACCGACACAAATCAGTCACATTTGGTTGTCTTGCAACTACAGTGGACTACCTGCAACACGCTATCAGGGGCAGGATTTCTAGTCATCCATGTGACTGTTAACTCCCCATCGTCAATGTGCCATCCATTGCCAATGGGTGAAGGGGCACACATTATAGCAGTCAGAGAATGTCTCATTACTGCTGCTTGGTAGTTTGCTCTTCTGCAGTGTTGGTACAGGGCGTCACTTGTTGGGGGAATGGACAGTTCTGGCAAAGCTGACGATGCCATGCAGAATGATTTGTATCTTGCATCGTTTACGTTTGTGGCCGATGACTGGCCATACAGGTGGCACACATATTTGCTAAGTGTGTTAAAGGTAGACTGGTCAAGGTTGAAACTGCTGCCCAGATGTGTGAACCCAGTCAGGTATTCTTCTTTCAGACAAGTAAGAGAAAATGTCTTCCTTTTGCCCTTGCCATGAAAGACGCTGGTCGAGTCACAACCTGAGAAGGTATGGATACCAATGAGTGCTGAACAAACACTGGTGCCAAGAGCTGCTGACACCTTAGCCACATCAATGATCCTCGTTCTGTTGCCTACACCTGTGAAAAAATATAAGCTACAAGGTAAATCTCTCTGCAGACTTACAGCAATCACTGCCACGTCCGTGTCAGGGCTTTTGATGACGACAGTTTGATGTCCTTGTGCAGCATGCTGTGCATGTAAAAACACCCGAGTGTCACATTCCTCATGATCACATGTCAGTTCTGGAACAGCACTGACAGTTTGTGAACCGTCTTTAACAGTAACACAGTGACACAGTTCTCCATGTGCTATGTACAAGCTTAAGTCCGTGCCCAAAATGGTGAGGTCAGCATCTCGCCAAGCAACATAGAGGAATTCTGCCAGTGCTGCTTTGTTAGTTCCATCTGATAGAAACTTTTTCCATTGTGTTGGTGCCTTCTGATCCCGTCCATAGATTTGCACCTGTTGCGTACCGCCCCCAGCTCTACGTGACCGCTCTAGGTTTTTTATACTAATTTTGGGATACTGGTCAATGACAAAGTCTAGCCGTGTACACTTGTGCTGCAGAGCTAGCTTGACCACATACTGTAGCAAGTTGTCAGCAAACTCTCCAAAGGTAGCTGGTTTTGAACGAATGTCTTGAATGACTGCCATGCCATCAAAGAGAATAGCTCCATGTGACGGAACTCCTTGAACTAAGCAGTCTCCACCTTTGTTCTCCAACAGAGTCATCAGGGCTGATTTATCTGTTTTAGCTAGTGACCCATCAGTACTGGCTAAAGGATAGGAAACGGTTCACAAGGAGTATGACAGAATTTCCCTCAGGTCTATCTTTCTACTTTGACCAATAATGAGTAGTCTGGAGAACAGTTTCTTGTCGGCTCGCAGAATCACATCTTTGCCTGCTGCAGATTTCTTCTTCGTCTTTGCCTGGTCGCTGAAGGTCTTCAGTTTTTGTGCCTTGATGGGGGCGAATATGTCGACGGATTTTGATAACAGTCTTTGGTCCATAAACTCTTTGACAGCTTTTTCCCCCTTTTCATGTGCTGCAATCAAATCCTTCTGGATTTCTTCAGCTGCTACTGTCCCTGAGCTAAGACAAACAATGCCATCTTGGTGTATGTCAAATGGGTTCAGCATGGAATCTAAGGTGGAACTTATTCTGGTCACAGCCTTTTCATCGGCCTGAATCCGTGTGCGGTCTAGATATTTTCGTCTCCGTGTTTCAGGAGATTTACCAGCCATTGACTCACATTGTCTAGCTATGGCAGCTCTTTCATGTTGTGACAATATCCAGCGAGACACTGCATCCCGATTCTGTGTTATCCCTGTCCAGCCACCCTTTGTCTTGGAATCTCTGTTGCACGTTTGCTCAATAGCCTGGTCACAAGCAATTGATGCAAATCCATGGGCACTTTGACGTTGGACAGTCCACTGGCCTTTTATACTGAGGTCTTTGTGACAAGAAGGATGTGTGAGAGGCAAATTGACCATTTCCAGCCAGTATGGAGGTAAATACCTAGCATAGTTCACACGATCATAAGCAAAAAAACATGCCATCATCAAGCGCACTGTTGATAGGTGAAGCTGCAAGTCTGATTCACGCGTTGCTCTCAAAAACAGAAGGAGTATTTGCACCATGTCGATGTATGAACTCCAGAAGGCAAACGTTGGGTTTTCTGCACTTCTCTTTTCCACAAAGACTGCATACTTTGAACACATTTTGTCAAATTTCTCGTTTGCACTCAAAACATCCATTGTTCTGTCAGGGAATGAATCTTTGATCTCTCTGATGACATCCATGCACTCATCTCTCTCCTCTGGTGTCAAAGAGTCTAGAAATGTGCTAAATCTGGCACGTTGCAGACTCTCATACATAAGTTTGTGTGCCCTCATGCTGCGGTTGTATTGATGACCACTGATGACACCATTGATGGATCCTGGGGCAACAACTTCTGACTCAATGAGAATGTCTTGCAGTCCTGCATCACCAAACCTTTTCCCTAAAATGCCTAGGAAAGACATGCATGTATGAAACTCACCTCTTATCACTACACGCTTTGTCAGGTCAGTATCTTTCCAGCGGATTTGCTGAGCTTTGGCATATATAGCTTGGTCAAAAACTAACACTACATGGTCCAGCTCTAGCTGATCAGCAACTTCAACACTTCGCTTCAGAATAGTGTTAACTGTTGACATCTCTGTCGGTGAAGCCTCGATGACCGGAAGATAATACAGAGCTGACTTTTGCAGAGTCGCATCACTTTGAAGCATTGTATGGAAACCTGTCCAGCTTGGGATTGTGCATGCTTCAGCATCTGTGTACTTCACTAAAACATATGCTAGTTCAGTTTTGGCAGCAGACACAGTGTTCAACTTGTATGTTTCCGCCTGCAATGGAACACTTTCATGGTGAAACAAGTTCTTTTAGACTGTTGGTAGTGTTCTATAGGTAAGCTAGGCGGTGCTTTGAATGTGTAAACTGCCTTCTTTAGTGGCTGTCTGTCTGTTCTTGACACAGTTTCTGTGACAGAACTTTGCAGCATAATGCCATTAGTATGGTGAGTAGTTCCACGACCTGACAGTGTCTCCTCCCCAAAATCAATATTGTAGTTGAGATTTATACAGGGGCTTATTAGCATTTGGGACACTAAAGTATACTACAGTACAAACTACAGCGAGTACACCACTACAACAGTTAGTAAACTACAACTACAGCTAGTGCACTACAAGCCGACACTGAACCCCATGCTGAGTCTCACAGCAGTGATGTCACCAGTGTACCCTGGTTGTGCTTTGACATCACTCTTATAAAAAGTGACAAACCAATAGAGCTTGACCACAGCATTTCAATGAATGATCATGGATGTTTCCCTTCAACTTAATGCAATATCTGTGATCAGACAGCTTCCGAAAATGCTCATTTTGAGTCACGTAATAAAATCTTGAATCTTGAAAACTGGCGGCCTTATTGGAATTCAATTGACACTATTGAGTTCTTCTAGTCAGAATACATTCATTTTGATTTTGGATCATTAATACATTTCTGTTCATTCAAGTTCTACTTCAAAAACATTTATTTTGCATTTGATGAGGCGGCCATCTTGAAAACTGGCGGCCATCTTGGAGTTTCAGCTGGATAACATACTTTTCTTAAATAGTATATCCTGGACATCATTTGTGCCAAATGTGGTGCTTGTATCACCAAGTGAAAGATTCTGATGAAATATTGATTTAAGCTGCCCCACTATCCCTGATGTGTCCCCCCAGGTCATATTCCATTCCATAGAAGATCTACAAGCCCACAACGCGTCGAAAAAGTGGCGCGTTGTGGGCTTGTAGATCAGCTGTTATGTTTGTGTGGGACTCCTGGGCCAATGCAGCCAGTGATTGGGCCATATACGCCGGTATTCAGATGATAGACAAGCCATTGGGCCAATCATGTGATGTCTCTGCTCCGTTAGTCAGGCGGAAAATTGACATGATAGTTCAGTTGGTGATGATTGATTGATTGATTGAATTTTTTATTAGGCAAAAGAATGTAAAACAACACAGTTACATTTATAATACTTTTGTCTAAAAGGTCCGACCAAAAAAGTTATAAATAGTTTGTTATCGGTAAGCCAGGTACGGATTTTTGAGAGTTCAGAGCTGAGAGCTTCCTCAACTTGCAACTTGTCCTCACCCTATGTATCCTGATACAAATCTTTTGGCACAGGTGACCTTCATATGACCCTAATTGATAATCAACCTCCGGCCACGCAAACTTCCTCTGTGTCTGTGGCCCAACTGGGCCCACGTTGCCCAGCGCCGGCTACGCGCTTCTGGAACATTTGCCAAAAATAGCTGATCTTCAAGCGTCGCAACGCAACGTGTTGTGAGCTTATAGATCGGCTATTGTTGACAGAAATTTTATGTTGATGGAAACAAGTCGTCCAACCACATGTTTAATTCAGGTCTTTTTTTTGTCTGAGAATAGAGGGTTTAAAATTACATTTTTGAAGAAATGGTAGAAATGTAAATTACATCAATACATAGAATGACATTTATATGGTAGAAGGGTGCAATTTGTGACAAAGTACAGAGGTGTTTCTGTATAGGATGTGAAACAACATAGTTACATTTATAATACTTTTGTCTAAAATGTCCGACCAAAAAAGTCCTTGCAGACTTGTTTCCGTTGGGGTCCTTGAATTAATTTCATAGACATATATAGTAGCAACCAAACAGTTCAAAAAAACAACATCAAAATACAGAGAATATAATACCACTATGTACAAAAAAAGCATGAAAAATAAAAAATATATACAAAAAAAGGGGAGGGGGGGGGGTCGTCTGTCTGCAGGGAAACTGGTACTAGCTCCTCTTTTGGCCTAAGATCAGTTTTTAGGGCTGTTTTGAATGAGCCCAGCGAACTGCATTTTTTGAGGGATGGGGTTAGACCAGTGGTTTTCAACCAGTGGTCCGGGACCACCAGTGGTCCTTGAGAGAGTACCAGGGGGTCCCCAGCAAAATTAGTTCATAGTATCACAATAATTTTTAACCACTTAGCTTAGGCTATTCAAAAATAGCAGATAATACAAGCTCAAAGCGCGGCACCGAGTGCCACGCTATGAGCTTGTAGATCTGCTATTTTTGAAAAACCTTGAAAAACTGTGCATATCTTTGATCATTTATATTTTTTAAAGCGAAAATTAACTGATGTCTTTGCTTCTGGGGGGTCCCTGGCACGAAACATTTTCAAATGGGGGTCCGCGGCCAAATGTATATCAATTTAGGGGTCCTTGGCATGAAAAAGGTTGAAAACCACTGGGTTAGACTATTCCATACCTTGGTGGCTGTGCTGTAGAAGGAGAATTTGCCCATGTTTGTTTTATGGGTGGGTGGTACCAGATTGTTTTTTACGCTCCCTCTAGTTTCGTGACTGTGGGTGTCACTAACTCTTTCGAGGTATTTATACAGATATGCGGGTATAGGGGGCATTGCGGGCAAATCTGCATTTACAATTTTGAAGACCAGTCCCATTTTTAGTTGTTTAACCCTGTCTTCCACCCTGAGCCAGCCTAGGCTGGCAAAGTGAGTGGGAGAGAGGTTGGTCCTGGCCCCCAGTCCGAGAAGTAGTCAAATCAGTTTGTTTTGGGAGGTTTGAAGCTTAGTCTTCAGTGACACTGAGGTGTTGGAGTACCAAGAGGAGCAAGCATAGTCAAAAAGGGGCTGAATCAGGGCCCCTGAGAGGGTCCTGAGGGCCTGAGGGTTGTCAAAAGAGGAAACTCTGCCCATAAATCTGGTTCTCTGGTTTACTCTTTTGACCGCCTTTGTTGCCATGCTTTCACCTGTCAGGTATTTGTCAAGAATACATCCTAAATAGGTAATCTCTTCTTTGCTAGTGATGATTGTGTCATCGACTTTGACCTTGAAGTCATTTACCTTCATTTTGTTTGGTCCAAAAGAGAATGGATTCAGTTTTCCCAAGGTGTAGTCATAGTTTGTTATCCGTAAGCCAGGTACGGATTTTTGAGAGTTCAGAGCTGAGAGCTTCCTCAACTTGCAACTTGTCCTCACCCTACAGTATGTATCCTGATACAAATCTTTTGGCACAGGTGACCTTCATATGACCCTAATTGATAATCAACCTCCGGCCACGCAGAATTCCTCTGTGTCTGTGGCCCAACTGGGCTCAGGTTTCCCAGCGCCGGCTACGCTTCTGGAACATTTGCCAAAAATAGCTGATCTACAAGCGTCGCAACGCAACGTGTTGTGAGCTTGTAGATCGGCTATTGTTGACAGACATTTTATGTTGATGGAGACAAGTCGTCCAACCACATGTTTAATTCAGGTCTTTTTTTTGTCTGAGAATAGAGGGTTTAAAATTTAATTTTTGAAGAAATGGTAGAAATGTAAATTACATCAATACATAGAATGACATTTATATGGTAGAAGGGTGCAATTTGTGACAAAGTACAGAGGTGTTTCTGTATAGGATGTGAAACAACATAGTTACATTTATAATACTTTTGTCTAAAATGTCCGACCAAAAAAATCCTTGCAGACTTGTTTCCGTTGGGGTCCTTGAATTAATTTCATAGACATATATAGTAGCAACCAAACAGTTCAAAAAACAACATCAAAATACAGAGAAAATAATACCACTATGTACAAAAAAAGCATGAAAAATAAAAAATATATACAAAAAAAGGGGAGGGGGGGGGTCGTCTGTCTGCAGGGAAACTGGTACTAGCTCCTCTTTTGGCCTCCAGAAAGATCAGTTTTTAGGGCTGTTTTGAATGAGCCCAGCGAACTGCATTTTTTGAGGGACGGGGTTAGACCAGTGGTTTTCAACCAGTGGTCCGGGACCACCAGTGGTCCTTGAGAGAGTACCAGGGGGTCCCCAGCAAAATGAGTTCATAGTATCACAATAATTTTTAACCACTTAGCTTAGGCTATTCAAAAATAGCAGATATACAAGCTCAAAGCGCGGCACCGAGTGCCGCGCTATGAGCTTGTAGATCTGCTATTTTTGAAAAACCTTGAAAAACTGTGCATATCTTTGATCATTTATATTTTTTAAAGCGAAAATTAACTGATGTCTTTGCACAGGTGACCTTCATATGACCCTAATTGATAATCAACCTCCGGCCACGCAGAATTCCTCTGTGTCTGTGGCCCAACTGGGCTCACGTTTCCCAGCGCCGGCTACGCTTCTGGAACATTTGCCAAAAATAGCTGATCTACAAGCGTCGCAACGCAACGTGTTGTGAGCTTGTAGATCGGCTATTGTTGACAGACATTTTATGTTGATGGAAACAAGTCGTCCAACCACATTTTTAATTCAGGTTTTTTTTTGTCTGAGAATAGAGGGTTTAAAATGTATTTTTTGAAGAGGGTAGAAATGTAAATTACATCAATACATAGAATGACATTCATATGGTAGAAGGGTGCAATTTGTGACAAAGTACAGAGGTGTTTCTGTATAGGATGTGAAACTAGTGCTTCTCATTTATTTGGGATATTTTAGTTATTGCTGCTTAGCTGCGCTGCTTGATTTTTGCCCTACCCAACATGACAGCCATGTAAACAAACACACAATGTCATTTACAACAAAAAATTGCTCTCAAGAATGTTTTTGAAAACATTTGAAATGAGAAATGGACAATGCAGTAACCAAATATTTATTCTATTTGATCAACACTTCCTGATGTTTTCCGAGGTGACACTTTGCACTGTGCCCTGCCATAATTTAATGGACTACTTTCATTACCGTAAGCAATGAAACCTTTAGTTGTTTTACTTTAGGGTCAATGTATTAATTTCTTTATTAAGTAGCTGTGTAACAAGTCGTATAATTTGCGTGGGGATCTTATCATCCTGTCTGTTTATTTCTCATCAAATCTACAAGCTCACAACGACGTGTTGTTCTGAGCAACTCTGTTTTGTATTTAATTCTACAGAAGATCTCTCTCTCTTTCTTTTAAAGGTTGTCCCATTTGAGGAGATATTTGCTGTCCATTGATGTAGAGTTTACATACAACATTTTGACTGGTGAGTTCTGAAGTATTTTATAGAAGATTATCTCTCTCTCTCTCTCTCTCTCTCTCTCTCTCTCTCTCTCTCTCTCATATAAAAACATAAAAAATGTCCTGCCTAATGATGATGTCACTGTCCACAGCTCTCCTATGAGACACAGACCGAGTAGATTTTTTTTTTACCATTACTGTATATCATGAGTATTACTGAGGACCAATTATATAAAGATAGGTTGAAAATGGGTGAAGTCGTCCTTTAAGTTCTTATTCATATTAACAAGGAATTTGCTATTAATTCACATACGAAAAAAATCTGCTATTAATTCACATTCAGCCTCTTATAAAAGTGAAGCTCACAGTGTGGCTCCTATTTTCCCTATATGAAACAGGGCTTAAGTTGTTAATTCATAAATACACATTTTCCCTTTTCATTACTAGCTTATACTGTACATTACATGAAACAAATTACCCAAATGGGTCATGACTGTGCAAATTACACTGTGCAAAGATCTAAAGTGCTCAAACCTCATCAGTAAGGGTTACAATACATTTGCAAACATACAGTAAGTAACAGAGGACCTCTCTGTTACATTGTAATCATTGCTATAGAGAGTTTGTTCAGTAACAGGAGTCTCCATGTCTCTCTGCTCTTCTTTAGTAAATACAATCTGAGCACCTGCAAATTGGCCTATTATAAATCAATACTGTAGTTCTATTATTTTATGTCCATCACAATTACGCTGGAGTACCATTGCATTCCTGTGTAACCTGTTGTCTAGGGGGATACAGTTCACAGTTTAAACATTGAGCTATTAATTCACATAGAAAGTGTTTATGAAAGTGAAATATTGATTTGTAAAGCTGTTCTACAAAAAAAGCTGATCTACAAGCTCACAACACGTCGCAGTTGTGAGCTTGTAGATTGGCAATTTTCCTGAAAAAAATATCTTCTGTAGCAGTTACCTAAAATCCAAATTACTTGAGTAAAAGCTCTTATTCATATAAAAAAAGGAAATGATAAAATATGAATTCACATTTTAGCCCTTATGAAAGTGAAGTACAGATTTACATAGATCTACAAGCTCACAACATGTCTTCTATTTTCATTATTTGAAACTGGGCTTAAGTGGTTAATTCATAATGCAGTCAAAAGTACAATATTTGCTTAGAAACGTAGTGGAGTTAAAGTTATACATATCCCAAATACATGTGTAAGTCCTAAAATTGAAATGACTTGAGTAAAAGTTTGAGGCTGTCATGGAAATACTAGTCAAAGCAGAATAGCCGATCTACAAGCTCACAATGCAGCACCCTGTGGTGCACCCAGGGTGGGATGTCTGCTGTGCATGAACACAAGTACACAGTTAGTATAAATGTCACTTTTGTTGTTGTCATCTGTCATCAGCACCATTAGAAGAAGCAGCCAGGAAGAATGGGGAACCCCCTATCAGTCACAGGGAGGACACATCAAATGGTATGTTTATTTACTCACCAAACTAACTGAAGACCAGAGTTCAGTGTGTTCAAATACATTGTAGACAATAAACAAAAAACACATGTGTGGCGAACGTATTTGTAAGGATAAATACACCAAGGATTAGTCCGTGACGTGACGTCACCGCTAAATTACAAAGGATGCGTCCGTGACGCCAATATCATATTAACAGACGACAGTGCATTTCGAGGTTTCAAAGACCAGTGCACACTGCTTTGGTTGTGTATTGTTGATCTGTTGTTATTATAACTCAAGACAACGTCAGGAACACAGTCAAACTTTATTATTGTCTCCGCCAGGCCGAAAGGCATGGCGAGAGAGTATGTTTTACCCCCTGTCCGTCCGTCCGTGTGTCCGTCCGTCCGTCATTCGATCTGTCTGTGTACAGCTAATCTCCGGCACTGTTGGCTTGCTCGCAGCGAAACTGTGCACACACACTCCCTGGATACCAGAGCTGAACCTCTGCCCCACATTTTTCACAGGGGCCTGTTATAGCGCCACCAGGAGGCCGATTGGTGCAAAACACATTTCTTGACAGTTCTCCTACAGATTTTGTCCAAACAACACGCAAATCGGTACACAGTATCTCTATAGTCATTAAACAAAACTGGTGTTTCAGATTTTTCATATTCAATCCTGATTGGCTAAAAATGGCTTCCAAAGTTTTACAGGACTGCTCCGTTTTGAACAAAATGCCTCAAATCATGAACACAGCATGCAATTTCCGTGAAATTTTGCACGCGCATTCCCACTACGTCGAGGAAGAAATGCTACTTGAACATTTTAAAATCAGCCTCATGGTGGCGCTATAACAGGCCAATTTGTGTTTTTGCCTATAACTGTACCCTATGATCTCTAGAGGCCAAGGAAAAACCTTTGCCCTGCATTTTTCACATCTGCCTTTTATAGCGCCACCAGGAGACCGACTTATGTAAAACACATTTTTTGATTGTACTGTAAGCCTTCAGATTGTATCGAAATTTCACGCAAATCGGTATACATGATCTCTATAGTCATGTGATCAAGAAGGATCTGTTATATGTTTCATAGTCCATCCTGATTGACAAAAAATTACATGTAAAGTTTGCAGGAGTGGCCCGTTTTGAACAAAATGCCGCAAATCATGAACGCAGGGTCCGATTGCAGTGAAACTTTGCTCGCACATTCGCACTACGTTGAGGAACAAATGCCACCATTTTAACATTGCCCTATTATAGCGCCACCTTGAGGCCAATTTTTGCAACATTTTTCTTTTTTATATTACTCCTACAAATTGTGTCCAAACATCATGCAAATCGGTACCCATTGTCTCTATAGTCAAGTGGTCAAGATGGTTCCGTTTGATTTTTCATATTACATCCTGATTGCCGAAATCCGAACATTGCTGCCCCACAATAACCTACCTGACCTGGCGGAGACCTGTGCTCCGAGGAGCACTTTTTCTAGTTCACTCTAGAATTGCTTTTCTTCTGAGAATGACATTCACTCTCCCAAAGCGTCATAGTCCACAGCGCCCCCATGAGGCACCTATTTACCATTACTGTTAAATTAAATGGTCTCGAGTCTTGGCCAGTGTGAATGCTGGCCAACCAAGCGCACTCGGGAACGGAGGGGGAACGCTTCGCTTCAAACGCACCCAATGTGAAACCGCCCTTAACACTTCCGTGACTAAGCAATCAATGGGACCGATTTTGAGAATTGAAAGTGGCTTAACTTCTCTCAGGAAGCTCTGAGAAAGTTCCCCTTTCATGACTTTTCCTAAATATACGTTTCAAACCATCTCCGTTTTTTTTTTTTTTTTAAACTCATTATAAATATGAAATACATACCATGTATCCCATCCCAGCCGTTTTATTTCGGCTAAATTGATCGCTCTCCCCCTCTCTCCCCCTCCCTAGAGCACTTTACACCTCGAGACCCCCCACAGAGCGGCCCGTAGACAGCAGACTTGCTGCTGCGCAACTATTCTATGTTGCCATGTCTGCTTATTATAAGCGACTTTGGGCGTCTTTCTATTATTATTATTATTATAATGATATATATAATTACATTATAATGGTAATACTTTTCTACTCCACTACAACTCAGAGGCAAATCTTGCACTTTTACTCCACTACAATTATTTGAAAACTTTAGTTAGGCTACTAGTTACTTTGCAGATATAAATATATTTTCATACTTGTTTAGATTAGAGCTTCATGCATGTCCTTTTGTAGATAATTTTTATTAGGTAAATATTTCTATAGAAAGGTCTAACCAGGGACTGGGGTTGCAAATTTGCCTCGGATATAAACCCCATTTACAATGCAATGGTTTCATGCCTCACTGTTTTCTTAGGGCACAATGCATGCAGTAACATTTTCATAGACCTGACTGCTTATTTTTCTCGCAAAATTTGGCAACCCTTTCACTGCAGTGTACAGAGTGTTTGCTACTGGATCGCGCTGTTTTAAAATGCTGTGCCAACAGATGTGATCTACAAGCATATGGCTCGGCAGGCAGCGATTGTTTTATGTTTGTAGATCAGATATTTAGCGCAGGAATGAGCACATTTGTGGAACATATAGCGATGTGTTCACTTGTTACGCTGACAAGGAGATGAGAGGGACAGGAGAGGAGACGCTTTCTCATCAGCGTGAACAGCTGATAGAATGAGAGCTTTACGCTCAGACAATAATGTGAATATTATATAATATAATATTGGTTTGTCAAGAGATATCCATGTGTTTTGCACAATGGAGATCACGTAATCTAACCCTAACCCTAACCCTGGAGTCACGTAATTAGACAGTGGCTTCAGTGGTTCATATAGGCTCCATGTTTCACTGAAGAGTTTAATGTGTGACGCTACAGATCGCGCTGTTTTATACGCTTTTTTAAAAATAAATATTTTACATACAGAATCTGCAGTTACCATTACAAGTTAACCTAATTTTATAATGTTTGTGTCTGCCTACAACAACAACATTATGTGGGCTCACTGACTGCGCAGAGTGCAATTGAGATGTTAATGGCTATTTAGAAGACAATGGAACCCCCCACTGTGTGGGTGAGAAGGTGTCAGCTAGTCTGGAGCACAGAGGTGAGACAGTAACGAATAGGAGAGCTTGATTTCTTGTTCAAAATGACCGTTTTGCAGGCTGTGTGTTGGATAATGTAACCTCAGTCATGCCAGTGTTAATGAACTGGAGGCGTGTCCACATAAAAATGTTAACACTTTCTGTACACTTTTTTGAAAAAAATCTTCCTCCTAGTATAACCATAATACCTGATGATTATGTTTTAGGGGGTGGGGGGGATCACTGAAAATCACGGCACCCCGTCTTTAAAAATTATAAAAAAACGACTACGCCACCTTTTTAAAAGAGGTGTTGGTCCTCTGGTCTAAAACTCAAGCAAAAATATAAAACAGGCTATGCAGGTTCGTGTGAACAATAAAAGCTGGCAAAAATAATAGTGAAGCAAGGCAGTTTTTATTACAGGTTTAACATATCGATGTGATCGGTTATCTGCATGTATCACTGAGAGCATATATAGGCCAGGGGTTGCGCTAGGATTTTAATCTGCCGGTCCCAATGTCCGGAAGGATTCAAATTTATCGGACATCTGACAAAAATAACGGTCATAATTATTTTTATGCATTAATGACAAGCAGGTGCGTAAATACAGCATAACACTTAGGCCTACAGCATTATATTTTGGATTGAGCTATTTGAACATGAACCATCATAATATTTTATATAGCAGGGTCATCTTACACAAATACATTAATTACCTACATTACCATTTGCGCATGCTGCGTGCGTAATGGTTTCTCAATAATCAATTGCGTTTGTATGCATTTTCTTATCAGAGGGCACTGCACAAAATTGGGCATTTCAGATTAATCCTTCATAACGTGGCTCAGCTGACCAGTTAGGGCAATAAATTATAGACCATTACTCACTCACAGGAGGTTATGCTATATATTTATGTAGAGCTCCTGCCCCTTTAATTATGGATAAAGGCAGGGCCTTGAGTTCTTTTTGTTATCTCACGATTAATTTGAATTATTGTGTTTCAGGCGTATACCGGTAAGTAGTTTGAATTAACTTCACAGCCCCCTTTCTACTGTAAATAAATCAACCTCTTTTCTTCTTCCAGGTAATTATCCTTTAAGGTAAGTATTTTAACTTTTCAGGTCAACAAGTGAGTACAAGTAAAATATTCTATTATTTAAATACCCAGAAACCACTGTCCATTCAGGTAGTTATAATAAAATAATATCTTTACTTAGACAAACACACAGATAAATATAAAATAACATTAATTGGCTTTTTTCAAATAGAAACAAATAATAATTTCACAACCTCAGTTCTCCGTTTTACTTACTAAAACCGGCGTTACCTTTGTAACCTCTAGTTGTCACAAAGCAAACCAACCAGAAATATACCTCTGTAGTATTATTTCAACAAAACAAATATACCTTTGGGATTATTTCAAACAAACAAATACCTTCTTATATTAGCCTACCTAAATTTAACCCTGTATATATTATTCTAATTAGATTAAACAAAAATAACCTTTTGAATTAGGCCTATACTAAATTAACCCTATTTAGTTTACAACCTAAACCCGGTGGATTACCTCATTAAATCAAAACACTTTGTTCAAAGAACAATATTTCACATCAAATGAAATCAATGAATGTGGGCCCACAACCTTTTACACAAAAAGCAGCAGCAACAATAAGCAATTAAACCCAATGATTTAACCCCTCGGTGCAGGCCTGTATCGATGCTTGGGAACGTTGTGGCCAAAAACTGGTGACCCCTTCACTCTCCTGAGCCAGGAAAATAAAACGGTACCTTTCACGTGTGATGAGTGTCTATGGGTGAATGTAATAGTTCAGAGCCCCTCTCCAGCAGCGCACCTCGGTCCAGACTTCCCAACGACGAGAACAGTAGAAGAACGTCCAGTAGCCGAGTCAACAGCTCACCGCAGCCAACGCCTCTTCTCCACAATCCCGACGCAGCAGAGTCTTTAAAGGCTTTCTTGACGGCGTTTAGCTCCACTATGCCTCTCTATACTAGTGAGACTGAAGCTAAACAGTCCCTTAGCTCTCGCTGGTTTAGCAAGCAACACTGAATCACTTCACTTGTAGAATATATCCTGGTTTAAACGTCTTTCTGGCGTTCAGTCCACTTCTACAAATAATTACTGCAACTTCACTGTAGTTGTCGTGCAGACACACACAGAAATTACAGTTAAACTTATAATATCATATAGTATGACAAACTTGTGATCACACAGCAAACTGACACAGCCTCTGTGCTCCTGTCTCCTTCTCCTCCTCTCGCTGATCTGATTGGGAACCCTGGGAACCCTGGACACCTGTCACTCACTCATCTCTCTTGATTGGGAATCCCATTCACCTGTCCACTCACTTAACTCTGGCCCCTGAAACCACCCATTCCCCACTTCTATCAATCACACATCAAGGTAAGTAATCATCATCACTAATAATGACATCATTAATTTGTATGCTTTTCAGCTTTGCCCCAAATTGCAGACAGATACACTTCAAAATAAAAGCACCAGTACATGAGACAAAATAAAACACAGTTCCACCATTTTAAACAAATAACCCACAACATAAAGTATCCACCGGGTTACAGTTAGACAGTGGATGCCATCCGTGCGTCTAGTTGGGACAGCCGTGGGAAAGTTGATGAGTTGTGAGAATCTTGTTGTCTCCTCAAAGAGCTATTCAGTTCAAAGTGGTAACGTTTAAACGTGTCCACCTCATAAAAATAGGTCCACGATTATGATTAACGTCATGTTTCACCTCGATGCCATAGTAGCCTATAGCTGTTGTGAAGAGTATTTACGCATCCGTGTTAGATTTCATCTTCAATCTGCACTGTTGTTAAACTGTAGGGCAACTTGCCAACTTTACTCACAAGTGCCCTTGTAGTAACCTAGTATCTGTGACATATTCTAACTCGTAATGATACAACTTGTGTGACTGGCTGTTAAATACACAACGTTATATAATGTAACTTGTAACTGGACCGTGGTCTCGGTCTGACTGCCGAGACCGCAGTCTGTACGCAGCAGCAGCAACAACTAGCTCTCTTCTTCCTGTTGTACCTTCACAATAAAGTGTCTCCCATTTACCGCCCAATGCAGCACATTTTACACTGGTTATTATTAATAGGAAATAGGTGTAACCTAACGGCGTGTGACAAACTCTTTTCTTTCTACCTCTCTCTCTCTCTCTCCCAGAAACACACGCACGCTGTTAAGAGAGAGAGAGAAAGAAAGAGCGAGCGAGAGAGCGAGAGAGAGAGAGAGCGAGCTTGCAAAGCAGAGGATTTGAAATGTGCCTAATTTGCGGTGATAATTAATGAACTGCCGTGTCATTATCAACCGGTCAGGATGTCCGGAGAGATTTATTTTTTCCGGTCTTTGTCACAAAAAAACGGTCAAAACCGTTAATTATCGGACTAACGCGACCTCTGATATAGTCCGGATGTATGGGGCTTGTATTCATTCACCATTCAGTTTAATACAGAGCCTGAACCTGACCACACTGTGTCTGTCATCCTTCTTTATATATTGCATACATAGGCCCAGCGGTGGCGTTAGTGATGATGAAATCTGTTGTCTTCCTGGCATCCCAATTGAGGTGCTCATCAGGGAGAGTGTCAGCGATCTTAAATGGTGCACAGCAGTCCCTGGATGAAACAAGGAGGCATATAAAAGGCTTTTCAAAAGTCATTTTGAGAATCACACATATCATAATTATTTATCCCTTTGTACTTGCACATACAAGTACATTTGACTTACTAAGGTTGGTGTGTTGTAATAAGCATAAAAACAACATGTACAGTATTATCACACAAATTAAGGTGAAACCTTGTGTGATTTGGAGGGGTGGGGGTGATAGGCAATACAACAATAAAGAAAGAAAAGATGACTATTCTCACCTGGTAACTGGCCTTCTCCACCTCTGCATCACTGTACCTCTTAGCCAACCCGTCGTACATGGGCCGCAGCGACCTTTCTGTCTCAGCCTGCACCATCACCCAGGAGACAATCATTCACTTCTCATTCATCACTGCATAGCTCGACATGGCACCAGATGACAGTGTAACCTTCCGTGCCACCTTCCTGGTGTGGTCAGACCGCCAGACCTAAGATAAGATAAGCCATTTGTGATTCCCAGAGGGACAATCAGATGTCATTGCAACAACAGCAGTAAGAAAGAACCAAATCAAGATTAAAGCAATATACTGAGCTTTTGGGCCTAAATATCTGCACTCAATCTCTGAATTAGTTAACATGTTCAGTCTGTCAATAAATATAAATTTACGTTAATAAATATGCATGTATCATTATATCACCTGTGAATATACAGTATCATTATATCACCTGTGAATATACAGTATGAATAACTACATATACAGACCTGTCCGAAGGTGCCCTGAAGCATCTTGGTGATGGCCGTCGGTACTCGTCAATGAGGCAGTCGGTCACGTAGTGTCCAGAAACTGATGTTCCACACCAGGCCTTTATGTCGTCATATTCTCCAAAAGGCTGGGGTGTGTCATCCTTCCTCACCATCTGTGTAATTGTCCTCTGCCCGTACATCCCAGCCTCAGCATCCCAGACATTTTGTATGTTGTGGAGATATGCCAAATGAGCTCGCTCATATTTGAGGTGCATCATTTCATTCAACTGGTTTGCCATATCTGTTGGTGACTTGCCAGTGCGCCTCAGCTCATCAATCACAGACTTGCAGAGGGCCTTCTTGTACGTAAGGACTGATGGCAAAATGTTTGTGAACCTCTTGGGTAGTTTCTCCAGCCATTTAGGTTTGTCAGCAAACCAGTGCTTCTTGCACACCTTGCATTGGAGGCGAGAGGAAAATATATAATACTGTCCACTGATGCCAACAACCACCCGAGGCCTACCCACACCAGACTGTTCTACATTAGGTTTTGGACAGCCATAAAGGCATGGCAGTACATAAGTGTTCCTCAGCCGGACCATTATCTCGTTCTTTGGTTTCCAAATGAAGAACGGATGCATTTGGTAGAAGTTTCGGGGTGGGAGTGTCGACACGGTGTCGAGGAGCTCTGGCTGAAAAGGGTGACGCCATAACGAAATGGCATGTCCTGCTTTACGGTTATGCTCAAAGTTAGGCCACAGCCCAAGAGATTTGAGCTCTTCTTTAATGAACCATTGCTGATGACTACTGCATTTCCAAGTGCTTTCACTGCCGACCGATGGGCCAACTGAGGGAACAAGGATGAAAAGGACATTATTGAAATGTAATGATAATATAATCACATTGTTTATTACAATATAATTATGGAGGAAGCATTTGCAGCACAGTAACCTTTTAAGAGAAAACAGAGAAAATATCTTACCACGTGGAGCCACTAGTGGATGTGGGACAGTGTGTGAAACAACAGGCCTATCTGACGCAGAGTGTCTATCTGAACTTGGTGTAGTTCCACACTCCTTCTTCTTATCACATATAGCCAAAATATAATGTAGGCTATACACTTAATAGAAAATTGGACAATGTTTAGCTGTAAACTTTGTCGGAAAGAAACCATGCAGGACCATTAAGTCAGCCAGTAAAAGCTCTCGTTCTGGTTTGATCAGGTTAATGTTAATGTTACATTATCGGCTGCCTACAAGCATCGTTGAACTCGTGGCTCTATGTGCCCTCGGTGGCTCGTGGTAATTATTAATGCTTTGATCATCTCATCAATTGTAAGTCTAGAATGACAGATGCAATGAATACAAGAGTATGTTACGTTATAAGTACAGTATATATGCTACAAGCAAGCAGAGCCACAGTTGAACAAAGTTGCCTCGGGAAGGAGTCGATCCCGTCCTCCCGGTGCGTGTGCTTTTCTGTGATTGGCCGAACGTTGATATTGTAGCGCTCCGACCTCGACAATCAGGCGATGTCTTTGGCGCAGTCGGTAGCGCTGTCGCCTCACAGCTAGAAGGTCCTGGGTTCGATTCCCGCCGGGGACGCTGTGGGCGCTGGGGGCGTGTCTTCTCCTCCGAGTCACCAGCGCCCATACCCTAGGTGGGGTTGGCGAAAGGGCCTACTCTGTGTGGAGTTTGCATGTTCTCCCCTGTCTCCTAGGGTAGTTAATACCCTCACAAAAACATGTAGTAATCCTGGTCACTATACTGCCTCCCCCTGGTCAGCCGGGGCGCCTGATGGCGGGGAAGGGAACTGGTTGGAATAACGTGTTCCTTCCACGCGCTACGTCCAACCAAGGAAACGCCCCCCTGTCAGGTGACAAGAAGGTCAGTTGGCTCTCATGCATTGAAGGAGGCATGAGCTCGGCCCTGGCCTCCCTAGGCTGGTGGGGGAGGTGTAGTGCCCAGGATCACTTAGCAAATTGGCACCGGGTGACAAAAGGGTTACAAAATCGAGGGATAAAAAAAAAAATGGAACAAAAATGGAAAGGACAGTAAAAGTACCTCAAAATTAAACTGTGCATTGTAAGCACTTGCATAGTACTTGAGTAAATATACTTAGTTACTTTGTAGCACCACTGAGCAGCCTGACAGATTAGGTAGCAGCAGCTGCACTGATTGCTAGAGTGTATAGGTACATGGGTTTATATTAATGGTCTTACCTACAAATGTATACATCACACAGCTTCGATCTTTGGATTAAATCGGAGAGCAGACCTGTGTGCACTTGGTGATGTAAAATAAATATCTGTAGTGTAAAAAATGTGGCCACAGTGACTTTACGAAAACACGGGGCATTTATCCTCTGTTCTTCTCTCTCCCCACTAGCAAAACCCATTGGATATGCATTGGGTGCTTAAAGTTAAATATTTCAAAAACTACAAATGATTTCAAAAAGAAAAGTACAAGCACCCATGTCCACGGTAAGCTGGATTTTTTAAAGTTTGAATGGAGTTTCTAAGTGAAAGTATTTGGGAGTAGTTAGGTGCCAAACTTTTGGGAGAGAATAAAGAAATAGTGACAATAGCTATAGTGTGCTCGCTGCTGCTGCAGCGAGCCCACAATTAACACTGAAACTAAAAAACCCGAACTAAAACTAAGCCTTTTCACAAACTAAAAACCGAACTCAATTGGCAAATCCACTTAAAAATCTAATAAAAACTAACTGCATTTGAAAACATGTAGTAAAAATCACACCCTGTGTAAAGGTTATAGCCATGTGTCACGTGAAGCTTGACCAATCACTTTGTTGACGCACCTGACCAATCAGAACGTTGACGTACGCACACGGACAAAGTCCATTGTGATGGCCTATGTTTGGCTAGAGACAAACAAGAGCCCATGGCCAAGGTGTTAATCAGTTCATTTGTATGCCATTGTCCATTGACCATGAAAATTTTATTGATTGATTGATTGAATACTTTATTTAGTAGTTTGCAGACAAAAAGCACATGAAAGTACAGTTCAAATACAAGGTCAACTAAATAGGATAAAAAGAATCCAAGAAAGCCACATGGCTTGTTTAATTGGGGTCTGTAGTTAGTTAGTACATTATAATCTCCTGTGTTAATTTAACTCACACAATGTTCCACATTCTAAAACAACCTCATTGTGACGGAAAGTAGTTTATTATGCATTTTATTGAAATGTTACTTTTAGCAGACTAGTATAGTTACTAGTTACTGCTCTCAGAAAGTAGCAGCTTTGGGAGCTGCCATTTTTTTTCATCTCTGACTTTCCAAGGAGTAGTGCACAGAACCTACAGAAGGAGACAAGTCCTTACCCCATACACTCATGACTGCACCAGTGGTATAGTGGAGTAGAGAGTGGCCTGACAACACAAACCAGGGTTCAATTCCACCTTGGAACAATAGGAACCTCTACGGAACTGTTGTTTCCGATGTTTTTATGTGTTTGGTTTGTCTAATATGGTTTAATAGACACACACGGCCGGAAGTGGGGCGCCTACAAATCCACGCCCACTTTTGACACAGCGCCGCTACTCGAGGTCCTTTAGAACGACGCTCTCAATGCAATCTCTATGAGAGGCATTGTAAAATACCGTAATTTCACTGGTTAAAGTGGCAAATTAAATGTGAAACACATCAACTATTAAGAAAACAAGAAGATATGTTGACAAAGACACTCCATACATTTGGAAACATATTTTTATTTAAATCAATATCGCCTCCAGTTAATGTAGGAATATTTTAAAAGTAGGCTAACTCTCATATCCTTTCAAAGGGAATGCATTGGCAGCTGCAGTTCATAGTTCTCACGGACCTCGAGTAGCAGCGCTGTCTCAAAAGTGGGCGTGCAATTTGTAGTTCCCGTGTTGGTCTATGAGTTAAACATTGTTGTTTATAAAGAAACTCTCTTTTTCAATCATGAATTTAAATCTGCAAAGTAACTAGTAAATAAAGCTGTCAAATAATTGTAGTGGAGTAAAAGTATAATATAGCCGACCCGTCTCCTACCGCCCCCCCAATACGCGAGGGGGCCGTGTTTTTTCAATAACTTTTTTCATTTATTTTTCATATTTTTTTGGGAAAATGAAAAAAATAAAATACAATACAAAAATAGAATAAAATAAATGGAAAAGAATCTCGGAAAAACACGGCCCCCTCACGCATTAGGAGGGCAGGGTGAGTCACCAGAACAAAGGACTGGAGAGAACCCCCCCCCCCCTCTTTAAACAAAGAGTGAATTTGGATGTCAAAGGAAATGGCCAGTCTCCTACTGGGTCTTTGTCTGGCAGAGGAATGGTAAATCACTGGTTTGTGTGGCATATAGACAGATTTTACAGTAAATATTTTCAACTGTAAATTTCCAATGACATCAATAACACCAGCAAACTGCGGGTTTGCTAGGTAAATGCAATTGCCCATAGTTGCCCATTAATCTCTCTTTTCATGCAGTGTTCAATGTACCAAACAGACACAGAGACATTATACTATGTAATATGACTGTAAGAATATATAGTATTACACTGTATATGACTGTATGAATATGTCATAGACTAGTTGAAGAGGTTAAATTATATTTAGGGTTAGTCATTATATAACTCAACTCTATGAAAGTATGATCAATCATCAAATTGAAAACAAGACTCCAGTCTTGCTCCAGATGTATTAGTAGAATAGAAAGGTCCCCAGTTTTTTGTCACATTATATGTATATACATATAGGTGGAATTCATCTTCTGCTTTTTACCCATCCTATAACTGTTCCTCCAGCCCATGTCATTAATAAAACCCACAATGGACGACCAGTCACCTTCATCATCAACAGCAGCTCCACAGACCAAGGTAGGTGCATACTGTATATTGTTACATTATTTATTCACAGACCAAGGTACATACTGTAATGACCGCTAGGGTTCACTTCTCTAGACATGACAACCTTCTTAGGAACAACTTCTCTTTATTCAATTCAGCTTAGCAACACACAGCAGGACATGGGGAACACAGCCCGCTCTTTCTCTCTCCGCACGTGCTCCACACACTGAGCCTGCGTAAAACATAAAAACAACACATTATACATAAGACCATACAAAGACTTAAAATTGCACATAGAGGCTGGCTCTCCAGTGTTTCCGCAGTCTGGACGAATACCGGAGACAGCTCTTCCCAGGATTGACTAAATCCTCAATAATACTGTTCCGGGACTCATCTAGGCAGGACATGAAACCATACATGGAGTGTCTTAAGAGAGCCTCACAAGTGTGGATACCACAGGTCACAAATAAGTGACTGGCACTATGCCATCTAGGGACCTTAAGTAGGATCCTCAAGGCATCATTGTATGCCACCTTAAGCCTACGCATACTGCCTTTCTTGTATGAGCACCACAAGAAAGCTGTGGGGTGCTCCTTCCATTCCGACATCTCGCCACTCCGACTAGTGGCTTCCGCGTGCGGTTAGGGTTAGGGTTAGGTATAGGGTTTGTTAACGTCGGAAAGGCGAAATGCACCCGAAAGCTGTATACATGAGAGTGCAAAATGCTTTAAAAAGTGCACACTTAACAGGATCAGAACACATACTGAACCTTCGAAGCAGCATATTGTCCTGGGCATAAAGTATGTGGCACTGCCTAGAGATATCTGTATCATCTTGGAGATTGTTGGTAAAAATGTGGCCCAGATACTTAATTTCCTGGCACAAAGATAAACGACTGTCACTTAAGTAAAAGGCTGGAAAAGCCCATTTCTTGTCCTCATGGGTTCTCACAATCATGACACTACTATTTTTTGCATTATAAATAATGTCATGGTCATTGCCATACTTAGTGCAGACTTTCAATAGCTGCTGTAACCCTCCACTGTAGGGAGCACGACCAGGTCATCAGCATCAGGTGATTGATGATAGAGTTACCTACGAGACAGCCCGTATTGCACTTATTTAATTCAACAGATATCATTCATATAAACATTAAATAAAACAGGATAGACAAAATCCCCCCTTGGCGATTGCTAACAGAGAACTGGGCAGATAATGCATTGGGGCGAGACTTTCGGTTACCCCAGTCAGACAGCGTCGCAGCAGCTTGCAAGTGAACAGAGCATCTCTGTGGAGTTATTAAACATGGATTGCGTTCACACTAACACCCTGGAGCGATTTAGAAGCACTTTATAAGAATTCTAACACTTATGTTGATTTAACGTTAGTAGGCTACACGTGTTTTAGTGTTGGACATTCATCATGGCGTTCAGGGCGGCTGAGGGAGAGAGAGAGAGAGAGAGAGGGAGTGAATAATAAATATAATAAAATAAGCTTATTAGATCTTGTGGATGTATTGGATATTTGGACTAGTGACTACATGATTATAAAAACTGCAGTGCGGGCCGCTCTGGCTTTTTCTTGGGGTCTGTACCAATCACGATGGTAGGGTGCATGGTGCTCAAAATGCAAACGTTTTTTGGGGGTTTGCTTTGGTAGATGAGCTTTTCATCAATCTGGTGCTGCTTAGTGGTGCCTTGCTTTGCCGTGCGCTTGGAGGCAACTCGCACCTCTGTCTGTTCACAGTCCCAAGTAGCGTCGGTTTTATTATTGACTGTAAAGCCTGGCTCCAAACAGTAACACAGTATGATATATGAGATGAAGAAGAGTTTTCTTAACTTATTTTTTAGACCACTGCAAAGTTACTAATGAATGGAGTAAAAGTACAATATTTGCCTCTGCGGTGTGGAGTAGAAAAGTATTACCATTATAATGTAATTATATATATATATATAATTATAATAATAATAATAAAAGAAAGACGTGAAAAACAAGCCCAAAGTCGCTTATAATAAGCAGACATGGCAACATAGAAACAGCGCTGCGCAGAGGTTTCTCTCTCTCTCGCTTTCTCTCTGCTACACTATAAACATGCTTTACACAATGCTTCGATGAAATACAGCATTTAAATGTTAGATTTACGGGAACAACACAGTTATCTTATTATTATTTCATTATTACTAGGTATTGGACTAATATGAAGTCCCTTGGCCAGGCTGAAAATGCAAATCATCCATTAACTTGAACAATGAGTGTTGGCGGCCCGGTCTGCGGGGGGTCTTGAGGTGTGAACTGCTCTTCTCTGGGGGAGAGCGGTCAATTTAGCCAAAATATAACGGCTGAGATGGTATATATGGTGTTTATTTCATATTTATAATACGTTTCAGAAAAAAAAAAAACAGAGATGATTTGAAACAAATATTTAGGAAAATCTGAGCTTCATGAGAGAAGTTAATCCACTTTCAATTCTCAAAATCGTCCAGAATGACCTGCTAGTCATGCGAGTGTTAATCCTGTCAAAAGCTCGAGATGCATCAATGAAGCATAGGAAAACATTGAAATTATGGCAACAGTGGTCTGGCAATCAGTTCTTTAAGTGCAAATATGCATAAGTCTGTGCCGTGTTTCTTATTAAATCCAAACTAGTTATCTGCAGTCAGGACAAACATTTCCAGGCGCGCAAGCAAGATTCTCACCAAAACTTTGGAAAGGATGCACATGCGCCCTCTATGTTAGAGGGTAGGGATGTTTTACCGTTGTTCATTACTTTGACCTCTTTCCAAAAATCATACAGGTCTTTACTTTGTAGCTTACTAGCAAGTGAGTCAGCTCTCAGAGTGTTCTCCTGCCTTTTTACAGATCGAACAGCATATTTAAATTTAGCATTGGAGAGTTTCTTCTCCTCAAATACTGAACCTTGTCTGGGCCTACCGGAGTCATTCCAGCGTTTGAATGCTGCCCTGGCCGCCACATGATGCTCAGCCACAAAAGTATGCCAACCAGGCTTAATGTTGTGCACCTTCTTTTCCCTTTTTTACGGAGCAGCCTACCAGAGGCAATGAGAACCTCCACAATGTTATCATACATGACACAAAGTTGGATGCCATGCTGCACGTTTTTGCAGTTCAGATTATCACAGTATAGTGCCTCCTTAGGCAGGTCAATGTTATCAAGCAGGTTATCAATGGTAGCAGTGTAACAGTCAATATCCTCACTGGTTAATTTTGACCAGTCTACCCTCCCTGATTTAATACCAGGATCACAGTTGATAGAGGTGGGGAGATTGACAATATTAATATTCATTACCATAGGTATATGATCTGAAATGGCCAGCCCATAACACACCTCCATGCTGTCTATACAGGCATGAGCATCAGCTGTGCTTAAACAATGGTCAAGCCATGACGTTGTGTGCCATGCATCACTAATAAAAGTAAAAGTATTGTCAGGCAACATAGTTTTACTCGAAAGGGTCAAATTTGAATATTTACAAAACTGGGACAGGTGCTTAGAAAACATAGCATTGTTATCTGATATGTCAGCATTAAAATCACCAATAGCAAACACACATGTAAGACATTGACCTGAATGAAGGACGGTATAAATGCTAGTCTATTCAGAAATTCATCTTCAGATTGTACTGATTCATACGGCATGTAAACATTCATAAGTGTAAATGACTTGCCATCACAGATTATTTCTATCGCTATGGCCCAATCAACATTAAGTCTGACCACTTTCACAGCTTTGTCATATTTAGAGTTCCACATTATTGCTACACCACCAGGTGTTCTCCCCCTAGTTATTTTTGAGGAGAGGTCAGTGGTGGATTCACCAGCACCATGGAAGTTGACATGTATTGGCTCCAATCACTCCAGACTTGCACGGCTCAAAGTAGCGCCGTACAAGTGCACCCTCTGGCCAGATACCGGGACAGTACATATCACTGACTTCATTGCATTCTGCAGTTTTTTGTCTCAATTGTGTTTTTTGTCTCAAAAGTGACATCACGGCCAAGTTGACTTTTAAGATAATATTGAGGGTTCCAAGTCAGGGTGAAATGTGGGGAGGCATGCGTTAATCCGACAGACCTTTTCTCCGACTATGTGGCATCCGCGTGCGGTTAGGGTTAGGGTGCGGGTTTGGTTCGGGTTTACTGTTTAACGTCGGAGCACTGCGCTGTCGGAGGAATGCGCTGTCGGACTAACGTACTGTACCCGAAATGTGGTGGCAAACACATTAATTTGGTTTTAATTATTTTGATGGTACTCACAGAACCTGTACCAATAATAGCCGCAGCAGCAGGTTTGCTCATCCGTCCTACGGAGCTCCCCGCTCCGTTTACAATCGCAGCCGAAGCGCCATTCTTCTTCACCCGTCCAGCTGACATGGGAGGCCATTGACCTGGTCCAGCCAACTCGGTCGCTGGCCCTTGTCGACGCCCGCTCTTTACCACAGCACTCCATTCAGCCGGTGGCACGTCTGTACTCCCTGCTGGTGCTGATGCTTCCCTGAAGTCCAGTCCGGTGTGTCCGGTGGTGTAGTCCACCAGACACACCAGTGGTGCAGCCGGGGCAGCAGCCTGGTCCTCATGTCGCGCCGGATCAGAGGCGACAGGCCGCTCCAGAGCACTCAGTCGAGCGTTGATGGCCACAGTATCAGCCCGAACACTCTCACATATGTCAGCCTGGCGACCCGATACATGTTTCAGTGCACAGATCTCAGAGTATAGCTGCTCCATTCTCCTGAGTAGGCAGGATACATCCATGCTGGAATAAGATACTGGTGGTAGATCGTCCAGGTAGTGGGAAACAAATCGGGGAACATCCTCCCCACTTTAATTCAACACCCTAAGACAGAGCTTTATATTACTGGCATCTTTGTTTTGCCCTTTGTGTGTAATGTAGCAAAGTGTAGTAGAAGGACAGACTTCAAACAACATTTTCTTAGATGATTCAATCTCTGCTGAGTCAAATGTGTTTACTGCCAGCAACACAATGTCATCCTGGCTTAAGGTCTTGATTTTTATAGCCAAGAAGTTAAGCAGCTCATCTTCCATAATAACTTAACCATCAGTTGTCTTGTAGGTGACAGGTTTAACACGTGAATGTACACGTTTAGCAGCCGGTCCATGGCCAGCTGAGTCCATGTCCGTCACGGTACCATCCGCCATTGTGTTCTTCCAATTTCACGCCCGGTTCCTGGCTGAGAACGAGCCACGCGAGGTAGGAGAGACTGGTCCCTTAGAGAGTTCAGGGCTCTGTAATGGAGTGTTCCCTGCTCTTGCGGTTATTAATGCACTTAATTCAGCCCGGTTCCCGCCGAGCTTGAAAAAGTGTGTTTGTTTGTATCCGTGGAGTTAGCCAGCAGCTAGCTACCCCCTGGTTGGCTTGTTTCGCCAGAATATCCACTGTGGTACCGTAGAGTGTTCAGGGCTCTTGTAGATGGAAGGTTCCCTGCTCTTTCGGTTTACCAATGCACTTAATCCAGCCCTGTTCCTGGCTAAAGGCGAGCCACGCCGAGTCAGAAAAAGTTTATTCGCGTCCGTGGAGCTAGCCAGCAGCTAGCTTTGGCTACCACTTTTCTGGTTCCTATGTGAAGGTCCCAGTCCTTCTGTCAACGTGGCAATGATGATGTAGCGGTTCCCACTGTCAGTGATGGGAAATGGGCGTAGGATGTCGACCCCCACACGCTCCATGGGGGCCCTCACTTGGTACTACTGTAGTGGGGCATGGGAGCGCCGGGTGGGACCCTTCTGGGCGGTGCACAGGTCGCACCGATGGACGTATAGCTCCACATCCAGGCGACAGTTCGGCCAATCGAACCAAGACTGGAGTCGACGTAGGGTCTTGGCAACCCCGAAATTACTCCTGAAGGACTTCGAGCCACCGGGCCAGCTGTCCCTCAGGCTCCTTGAAGTGGAGGAGCCAGGTCTGTGATGCATGGTCAGTCCGCAGCAGGAATACAAGTACGGCCGGAAATGGATGCCAGAGCCAGGAAACTCCGTCACTCGTCAATGTTCCGGGGTGTAGGCCACCCCTTAACTGCGGCGACCTTGCCCGGGTCGGTGGCAATCCCCTCCCCCCTTTTCACATGGCCCAGAAATTATGTTTCTCGCTGCAGAAGGTGTCATTTAGCTGGGTTAAGACAGAGAACTGCTCTGCGGATGGCTTTGAACACTTCTCGAAGGCCGGTCAACGCCCCCTCGAAGTCCGCTGAGGGACTTTGTCGAGGTACACCACGCAGCGGCTCCGAGGGATCCCTGACAGCACTCTCTCCACTAGGCACTCAAAGGTGCATTGCAGAGGTCGAAAGGCATTATGCGGAACTGTCAAAGCCCCTCTCCTATGGAGGGCTTTGGACAGCTCCAAATAACAATATCGAGTAAAAGTCTGAGCCATGAGTTTTGGCTGGCGGACATCCAGGAAGGGGTGCAATACGTTAGTCCGACAGCGCATTCCTCCGACAGCGCAGTGCTCCGACATTAAACAGTAAACCCGAACCAAACCCGCACCCTAACCCTAACCGCACGCGGATGCCACATAGTCGGAGAAAAGGTCTGTCGGATTAACGCGTGCCTCCCTCCAGGAAGACACTGGTGGTGCTGGGACTGGGGGATTGTGGACCATGGGTTGTGTGGCCCCCTCGCTGGTTATTGTCTCTCCACAGGTGGCGTTGGTGGTCATCTCTCCTCTGGCGCACTGGCGGTTGTCTCCCCTCGGCCTCGAACCACGACAGCCGTCTGTCTTTCTGGCCCTTCTGTTCAAACGTTGATAAAGGGCTATTGTCACGGGGCCCATGTGGGAGCGGGCCCGTGGAACATCAAACACCGCTCCAAGTACTTCTAGTAGATCCACCCCAACGATGCAGTCCTCCTTGATATCCGCCAGCCAAAACTCATGACTCTTTTACTGGATTTTGTTATTTGGAGCTGTCCATAGCCCTGCATCGGTGCTCATTCTGAAGCAGGACTGATTTCACGTTGGAGTTGAAGATTCTTATTTTTGTTTGGTGCTGTGTTTCTCTAGAGCGCCAGATGTTCTTGAGCAGTAGAAATGTTGTCCTTGCCTTGCCTATCCTTGCTTTCGCATCGGCATACATACCACCCTGGTTGCTGAAGACACTCCCCAAGTAGGTGAAGGACTCTGTCACCTAGAATGAGTGGCTCAGCACTCGTCATATTTATCCTCATGGATTTAGTTTTTCACGTGTGGGTGTTAAGTCCTACTCGTGAGGAAGTCTCTACCAGTGTGCTGATCTTGTCTTGCATCTGGTGGTGACTATGTGACAGTACTAGTGCCAGGTCGTCTGCAAAGTCCAAGTCACCATGCTGTGTCCATAAAGTCCACAACAGAGAGTGTTCAGTTTCTGATATAAACCACACAAAACACACAGTCTCACACACTGTTGGAAATAGACCCACCGGACGTTTTGGCTGTGGGCAGCAGGCAAAGTGTGTGAAATAAAAGATAAAAGGAAATGTGTATGAAACAAACTCTTATCACTGGTTTAGTGTCAGGAGGCCACGGTGATATATCAATAACTTAGTCAACTTAGTAGACACAGACATTGAAGCATACATTAGGCTTTAACACAACGATTACAGCATCACAAATGTTCATGTTATGCAATTACCAGGTGTATTATTCCTACAATGTCGGTACTGATGCTCTGGAAAATCACATCAATTTCAACTTCAGGTTATCATCACATAATATTTCTAGACCAGGTAGAGTGGGTGAAATTATTTGGTTTAAGCTTTCAGCCCACAAAATAAATAAATGCATACATAACAGTGAAATGTCATGCTTTAACATGTTATTTAAAGTGCAATTACACTTTGGTAGAAGTTTGAGTTGTATTGCTACCTAGCCTATAGTCCAATTATTGGTGAGATCTTCAATTGTTGCTACATTGATTACAAATTTACATTCTGAAAATAGTCTCCTCATTGAATGACATTGTCTGGTGAAAAAGCTTTCAGTGTCACTAAGGAGTTGTTCTGTCTTTCCTGGATAACATAACATGGCGATGCACAGAGCACAGCACATGGACTCCCGACTACAATTCCTATTGGATACGATCATGTTACGCGAATCCGGTATTCCGGAAGGGGTATAAAAACCCTTGCGTCACTGGGATATGCCCTCTTACTTCACTCTGCTACGCGAATGCGCACGAGCCAAGTCACAATCTACGGAGAAACATCCTCGAAAATCCAGCTGATCCCACAGCGAGGGCACTCAGTGCTTCTCTACGGGTATTTTCGAGTCAGTTTTCGTTCTAAGAACGCTCCCGCGTTATTACTTCAAGTGTTATTGATTTCTTTCCTATCCTCTCCGTTTTCTTAACACAAGGTTTCGAGCTAGCTTAGAGCTGTTAGCAGGCTAGGCCAGAAGCTAACAGCTATGGCTAGGTAGCTACCTAGCCTTTGTTCTCGCCACGTGTCGGAGAAGAAGGAATGGAGGCACCACGAGAATGCGGCCTACCAGGCTGCAGCCTCCTCGTCGCAGCAGACGATCAACACTGTCTCTGCATATCCTGCCAGGGGCCTAACCACGCTTTCCTCGCACGCCACCACGCCGGCGACGAGGATGCCTGTAAGCCCTGCGAACGATTCACGGTACACCAGCTGGAGCACCGGCTCAACAGAGCAGCGGTGCTAGCGGCCTCGCCAAGCAGCGGCGCTCACCCCGACGCTCCTCTCGCCATGGGACTCAGAACGTCAGCGGCGAGCGCAGGCCTTGGGGCCATGGGCCCACCACTACGAGCCGCTCCGAAATCCAGCGGTGCTACCAAGAAAGGCCGGCGCGAGGTTGCCTCCGGGGCATTAACCTGGTCACCGGCCCTCGCCGGTGCTGCCGCGGCCAGAGGACCCCACCACGGCAGCGGAGCCTTCTCTCCCCCACCACCTCCCTCCCTTCCCTTCCCTTGCAACCTGTAGCCCTTCTGAACGGTGCGCAGCACCCAGGTGTTTGGTTTGCAAGCTTTCCATTGATCTAGACACTGAGTGGTGGCTAGCAGCGGTAGCGTCGGTCCGTTCGTCGGGCATGGGGAAGTCACGTGACTGAGCACGGAGGCTTTCCACGATGTCAACATCCGCCCTGCAGCTCTGCCTGTTAGCGTTAGCCTGCGTGGGGCGGAGGGGGTTACTGATGACGTCACCTTCTTGGAGCACGTGCCTGTTTCCATGGGAACCGGAGACACCATTGCTCTGAGTGACGTGGCAGCGGAACCCTTCAGCGATGTTGTTGTTACCCGGAACGGAACTTTCGCCCAACATTGGGAGTGTAGACGATGTAACACCGGGGCCCTCTGACATGTAAACTTCCGCCTCGCATTCATTGTATTTAACGTTTTTATTAGTCTCTTTGTACCCGAGGAGCCGCCCTTGGCTCTGTCCATCGGGGCGAGATGAGCGCCAGTCCTTTTTCCCAGCTGCAGCTGGACAACGGGCCTCACACCACACCGAACTAGTGGCAGTGGCGGGGCCGGCTGAAAGCCCGGTAGAACCAGGAAAGGACTGTCATTTACCCTTCCCCCTTCGGTTAGCCCCGCTGTCCTTACGTTGGGGCTTAGGCGAAGGGGGGGGGGGCGCTTCTCGTCATTGCGCCTGACGTCGACTACTCCGAGAGAACCGGTTCGCTCCCAGGAGCTGGTTCTGGTCGAAGAAGAGCGGGACGTACCTCGTTTGCGACCGGGGGCTCGTGCCCCACCCGTGGGCCTCTGCTGGCGCGGCCTAGCCACAGCAGGGGCGGACGGGGTTAGGAGGCCTGTAGCTGCCTCCTATCTCTGTTTCTCCTCCGCCTTTGTCTTGGCTATCAGCTCAGCGGCGGTGTCGAACAGATTGTCCGCTTTGAGTGGAAGACTGAGTAGCTCCGCGGCCACGGTCTTTTTACACTCAGCGGCGAGGTCGAGCAAACAGAGGGAAGTAGTTCGAACTCCCTGCAGAGTGGATGAGAGGGGTCGTTTGCTATCTTGACAGCTTTTTTAAGAAGTACCTCCTTATAGATACAGCTTAAATGTTTCTGTCTCTTCCCAATGATTTTTTGAGGCTAGGTTCACTATTCGCTGCAACTTTCCTCTGCCTTTTACATTAAGATTGCCATACCACATTGCCATGTTAAAAGTCAAGATTCCCTCTATCAGTTTTTTATAGATTGTTTCCATGATATGCTTGCTCACTCTAAAGGAGTTGAGCTTGCGTAGTAGGTGGAGGCGTTGGTTACAAGTTTTAAAAATCTGGTCAGTATTTTCACAGAAATTAAGTTTGCTGTCAATATATGTGCCTAAGTATTTAAAATTGTCTACTACCTCCACTATTTGTCCACCAATTGTAATGGTCTGCACAGGTTCCTTTGCATAAATGACAAGTTCTTTTGTTTTGGTCACATTGATCCCTAATGATTCCATTTTTCCCAAAATGGAAGTAAGAGCAATGGGCCTGAAGTCTTTTAGTTCTTTGGCTCCAGGCTTCTTGGGGAGAGGCACAATACAAGACATTTTCCATAAATTGGGCATTGTTTGAGAGTCAAGCAAATACTGAAATAGCATCAACACAATCCCTTTAAGTTCATGAACATTTTCTTTCAACACTATACCTCCAAGGCCATCTGGCCCAGGGGCTGAGTTGGGCTTAATACAGGAGAGGCTAGCTACAATTTCATTTTCACTGAGTGTGATAGGGACATACTCCGGAATGTACATACACACACTATCACGCTCAGCACTGAAGTCATTGTTATCAAAACGTCTGAAAAAGATCCCACGATCGGGTTCACGATCAACGCTCAGAAGAGCGCGTTGATCCCATCCCAACAGGCCACCTTCGTGGGGATCTCACTGGATTCGACCACGCTAGTGGCGTGTCTGTCTCAGGACAGAATAGCCGGCTTTTTGGCATGTGTACGATCTCTGCTCTTGGGGCATCGAGTCACATACAGAACATGCATGCAAGCAGCGGGTCTCATGGCTTCGGCCATACACCTGATCCGGTTGGGCAGATTCTACATGAGACCTTTTCAGAGGTGGATGCGGGCTCTGAGGATCCCACACACCATGGGTTCTCGGAAGGTGGTAGTGTCACCACGGTGTGTGGTAACCTTTCTGTCCGAAGGGGTCAGGATAGGCGCGGTGGTGTCACGGAAGGTGATTACCACGTACGCCAGCCTCTCAGATTGGGGGGCTGTCCACGAAGGCTACTGAGCCAGGGGGAAGTGGGGCTCTGTTCTGAAGGAGGCCCACATCAATTACCTGGAGCTGCTGGCGGTCTTCCTCGCTCTCAAGCACTTTGAGAGCTGCGTTGTGGGGTGTCATGTCCTGGTCAGAACGGACTATACCACAACGATGTGCTATGTCAACAAACAAGGAGGCTTGGGTTCCCTTGTGTTGGACAAAGTGGCACGCGAGCTGACACTCTGGAGCGTGTCGTGCCTGGCTTCGCTGCGCGCCTCCCATGTGCCGCGCCTCCTGAACAGCGGGGCGGACCTGCTGTCCAGGGGCGGGCTTCGGTACGGGGAGTGGTCACTCAACCCGCAGGTTGCGAACCTGATTTGGGCCCGGTTCGGCTGGGCTCAGGTCGACTTGTTTGCATCCAGAGAGAACGCGAAATGCTCACGCTTCTTCTCGATGGGGTACAGGGACCTCTCCTTGGGAGTGGACGCCTTAGCACACAGGTGGCCGTACGTACTACTGTATGCTTTCCCGCCTCTGGAGCTGATCCCTCCGACGTTGGATAAAATCAGGCTCCAGGGCCTGACAGTCCTGCTGGTGGCCCCAGCATGGGGCGTGGAGGTCGGAGATTACTCCTCTCCTCTACGACGAGCCGTGGCCTCTCCCTCTGTTCAGAGACCTTCTGAGACAGGGAGGGAACGAGGTGTTCCAGGAGAACCCCCAGGAGTTAGACCTGTGGGTCTGGCCCGTGAAAGGGCGAGCTTAAGCTCGCAGGGGCTGCCCCTTGATGTGGTAGTCACCATAGCTGGCTTTCCAGGCGCCTGTGGGCAGCATCCTGGTTATCCTACAAGACAGGTTGAACCAGGATTTGGCCTTTTCCACCATCAAGGTGTACCTGGCGGCCATTTCCGCTTGCCACGAGGGGTTCGATGGCAAGTCATCATCCGCTGGTGCGACGTTTTATGACCGGTGCTAAGCGGGCCAGGCCGGTTAACAGGCCTTTGTTCCCGAAGTGGGACCTTGCAGTAGTGCTGGAGGCACTCTGCCGTCCTCCTTTTGAACCTTTTGAAACTGTGGATCTGAGGATCGTGAGTCTCAAAACGGTACTCCTGGTGGCCCTGTGTACAGCCAAACGTGTGGACGTGGCGGCATCTGTGATGGCGCACACAGTCTTGGATGTATTGGTTAGCTCAAGCCAGGAGAGTACTGTGCAAGCCTGGGGGCGTGCCTCTCTTCCTGCTTGTGCTTCCTCTCAGGCTTCCCCTGGACTGGCTAGGCTGGCCTTGCCTTCTGATCCTTTCCGCATCCTGGCCCGAGGGGTCGGGGGCGCCCGGGTGGCCGTGGTCTTGCCTGGGGGCGGGACCTGAGGCCGTGGGCGTACGGATGGGTAGGGTCTACATACTGGGGCTCCCCAGGGGGCGTTTATGTGTCCCATAAGTAAGTATATTATTATATAGGAGAGACAGAACAACTAGAGGTTACGTATGTAACCCCAGTTTTCTTATCTCCGAAGTAATATACTTACCATGTGCGCATTTGTGGCGTGCAGAGGTGAAGTCTTTAAGAGGGCGTATCCCAATGACGCGAGGGTTTTTATACCCCTTCCGGAATACCGGATTCGCGTAACATGACCCTATCCAATAGGAATTGTAGCCGGGAGTCCATGTGCTGTGCTCTGTGCATCGCCAGGGGGCGATGTTATCCCATAAGTAAGTATATTACTTCGGAGATAAGAAAACTGGGGTTACATACGTAACCCCTAGATTCTGATTATATACAGTATACCGTCACAAAACCCATGTCCATCATGATTGGCTAAGATTGGCTTTCAAAGTTTGCAGGAGTGGAGAACAAAATAGCTCAAATTTTGTGATGAACACACCGTCCGATTCATTTTACTATTTGAATTGGTAAGAAAACCTGTATCCGGATCTTCAAAAACTGCCCTTATATATACACACTGTAATGTGTAGGAGGCGTTACCTATAGGTGTTATCTAATTTAAGATCAAGTGGAATTCATCACACGGCACTCCAGGATAAACACAGATGTGGATGTTAAGAATGGTTTGGTGCATCCAGAGATGACTCATCTTATGTTTTTGTTTTGTTTCTCTCTTAACAGACCATTAAAGGGGCTACAACATGACTTTAAAAAATACATATTTTATATAAATATTGGCCCTTCATACGTTTTGTACAGGTTTAAGTAAAAAAAAACACCCAGATTTATTTTTTCATAATCTGTCTGTCCGTCATTCCTAGCCTTTTCAGCTGCAATGCCAAAACGTCCTATTTTGGTCAGAGGGGCGCTACAACACAGACACATTGGGTGGTTTTATGTGTGCTAACTTTCTGTGTGCAGCCCTATCGTAAACAATACGTTTTTTTTTAGGGAGGTGGAAACTTAAAATGAGGGGGCGGGACTAAAATGAGCTCCCCATGGTGACGTAGGCATGGGGAGAATGTGAAATGGCCTGTTCAGACACTCCCATTCAGAAAATCCATGAAATGAAGATGAATGACTGAGTGTTAAAAACACTATTTTGGGGGTAGGCTACAAGTGACACTGGGGAGCCAATTTAAAAAAATAATAATAATAAAAAGTGAAATCCTTGTGTAGCCCCGTTAAGAGAAAATGTTAGAGAATGTTGCACAAGGCCCATTGTTGTTTAGTGTTGTTCAATAGATTATATAAGAGAATGTTGCATAAGGCCCATTGTTGTTAGGTGTTGTTCAATAGAACGTATAAGAGAATGTTGCATAAGGCCCATTGTTGTTTATTGTTGTTAGATTATTATGATCGAACTAACATGATGGTGTTACAACAGGATGCTGATGAAAAAAAGGATGCAGAAAAAGGTGAGTTATCCTTATTACAGTTCAGTGTTTGATGTAACCAGTGAGTAGGTTGTTAGCTGGTTTTACCTTTTGTTTACCAGGGTGTACATCCTTATTACAAAACTATAAATGCACCAGTGGTTAGACTGCTATTCATGAGAGGATATAGAGATGCACACAGCTTTATATTTGCATTGTTATAATGATAATTTAATTCTATATGATTCTGTGATGCATTTATCTCAACCACTCTTTTTTTCCCCCTCTTGCAAGCTGCACAGTTTGTGATGCGGAACAGGGCACGGTTGATTCAAGACGTGTCCACAGTCATGGCTATAGTAGACAGTCTAGCGACCATGGTCCATCCTGAGCTCTATGCCGAGATTCAAGCTGAGAAGACGAGACAGAACCAAATGAGACTAGTGTTTACAAAGGTGCTAGATCCTGGTGGAACAGCTGTCAGAGCAGCATTTTACAATGCTATTAAACAACACCAGCCACATTTGTCAGCTGAGAAGCCCGGTAAGATCACATGTACTGCTAAATGACCCTTCTTATGTTTGTTATCCTTTAAAAGAGGTAAGACTTTAATTTAAACAAAACTAGACCAACACACGCAGTAACCTTAACAGTAGCATGACTGAGGTTTCATTACCCCCTACACAGCCTGAAATACGATCATTTTGATCCCCAAATAAGGCTACCCTATTGGCTACTGTCTCACCTCTGTGCTCCAGACTAGCTCACAGCTTCTCCCCCAAACCGTGGGGGGTTCCATTGTCTTCTAAATAGCCATTAACATCTCAATTGCACTCTGCTCAGTCAGTGAACCCACATAATGTTGTTGTTGTAGGCAGGCAGAAACATTATAAAATAGTAATGTAGTATATATATATATATATATAAAATAGTATTATAAAATGTAATGGTAACTGCAGATTCTGTATGTCAAATCTTTATTAAAAAAAAGCGTATAAAACAGCGCAATCTGTAGCGTCACATTAAACTCTTCAGTGAAACATGGAGCCTATATGAACGCTGAAGCCACTGTCTAATTACGTGACTATCTCCATTGTCCAAAACACATGGATATCTCTTGACAAACCAATATTATATTATATCATATTCACATTATTGTCTGAGCGTAAAGCTCTCATTCTATCAGCTGTCCACGCTGACAGAAGCGTCTCCTCTCCTCCTGCCTGTCAGCGCAACAAGTGAACACATCGCTATGTTCCACAAATGTGCTCATTCCTGCTCTAGGCTACTACTCCTGTGCTAAATATCTGATCTACAAACATAAAACAGTCGCTGGCTGACGAGCCCTCTGCTTGTAGATCGGATCTGTTGGCGCAGCATTGGGTTGCCAAATTTTGCGAGAGAAATAAGCAGTCAGGTCTATGAAAATGTTACTGCATGCGTTGTGCCCTGACAAAACAGTGAGGCATGAAACCATTGTGGGGTTTATAGCCAAGGCTAATTTGCAACCCCAATCCCTGGTTAGACCTTTCTATATAAATATTCACCTAATAAAAAATCATTTACAAAAGGACATGCATGGAGCTCTAATCTAAACAAGTATGAAAATATATTTATATCTGCAAAGTAACTAAAGTTTTCAAATAATTGTAGTGGAGTAAAAGTACAAGATTTGCCTCTGAGCTGTAGTGGAGTGGAAAATTATTACCATTATAATATAATTATATATATAATTATAATATTAATAATAATAGAAAGACGTGGAAAAACAAGCCCAAAGTCGCTTATACATGGCAACATAGACAGAGGGCTGGCTGTAGACAGAGCGCATGGCTGCGCGGTCTGCGGGGGGTCTCGAAGGTGTCAACTGTTCTTACATGGGGGAGTAAGGCTGAGAGCGGTCAAATTAGCCAAAATATAACGACTGGGATGGTATATATGGGTCTGATTTCATATTTATAATAAGTTTCAGAAGAAAAAAAAAACAGATGATTTGTATCAAATAGTTAGGAAAAGTCATGAAAGGGGAATTTCCTCGGAGCTTCATGAGAGAAGATAATCCACTTTAAATTCTCAAAATCGTCCATATTGACCGGCTAGTCATGCAAGTGTTAAGTGCATCGTCTATAATGAGTTGCTTCTACCTGCTTGAGCTACAGGCCTATTCATTCTAGTGGCTATGAGTCATTGGCTTAAGGCTGTGTTAAGTTACAAAGTATATAATCCTTTGCTATTGCTGCAAACTGTAACTATTTATTATAACTAGTATACTTGATGAAGTGACTTACTGTTTCCATCCAACATACAGTAAAAAACACTCAAGCGCTAATTGTGGCCAGCCAACTGCTTGCCACACTGACAATCCAGGAATACCAGATTATCCTTCACCAAAATGTCAGAGCTTAAATTGGCATGTAAATATGAAATAAATGCATAAACATAATCTTTATCTTTACCAGCTGTAGCCGTGCTAGCATTTTGCTACTTACATTCTGTTTCACCGCGAGTGAAATCAGTGTTCCATCCCTTAACGTTTCGAAAGGAAACTACTGTCCCTTGGTGTATAATGATGTAAATTCCAAAGAAAGATTTATTAAACATGAAATAATTATAAACGGCTGTTTTTAATGAGAATTAACCTCCAGAGCAATTTGTTCCAGCAGGGGGCAGAGTCCAGTGGTTGATCTTAAACAGCATAAAAGCCGTCGTTTGACAATATGTTGTGAGATATTTTTGCTATTATTAGGGCCCGAGCACTGCACAGTAGTGCAAAGCCTAGAAGCTGCAACAATTATCTTATTCTTATTATTCCCACTAATTAATGAATCTCGTTTTTGAGGGGCAATATGAAAAAAAATTGTGGTGAAAAATTACGTATTTTAATCGTCTCAAAAAAAGCCACGACCTAAACCAAACAGGAAGTCGGCCATTTAAAATTTATAGTGGCGTTTTTGTGCATTTCACGCCATTTTCACAGGTTGTACTTAAACAAATTCCTCCCAAGTGGATTGTCGAATCCGCCTAAAATTCGCTCAGCGTACGCAGAAGGCCTTAACGATGAAAAGTTATCAAAAGCTTGAGTTTTCGTAAAACGGCGTGACCGTGGCAAAGCGTCAAACTTCAACGCCAAACAGGATGTGAAAATAGCCGATCTACAATTCCTACTGGCTGGGCTTTAAACAGCCACAACTCCGCTTTCCAGCATCGAAAACCTACAAAACTTCCCATGTACACTTAGACGGCCAATGGCGACAGGCTGACATTGCTTAAGCCCCACCCCCTCTGTGTTCCTATTGGCTGGGCTTTAAACAGCCATTATTCCACTTCCCAGCATCGAAAACCTACAAAACTTCCCAAGTACACATAGACGGCCAATAGGGACCAGCTGTAATTGCTTAAGCTATGCAGCCTAACTTTTAAGCTGATTGCCATACAGACTTGTATCGTGAACAGAGCTGCGAGGGCCCGTTCATCGCTGCTTTGCAACTTTGATTTTAAAAATATTAATACAAATAATATTTAAAAAATAAAAAATAAAAATACAATTCATTACAATCTTCCCCTATAATGACATGCACATAACACTAAGTCTTTACCCTACAGCTGTAGTGGTTGATGTGATTAGTTGAGCAATCACCACCACACCCAGGCTATAGCCCAGACTTGTCAAACTGGCGGCCCGCGGGCGTTTTGCGGCCCGCGGAAAGGTCCATGGCGGCCCGCGAAATACTTTTAAAAATAGTAAATTGATACTACATCTAACAGACAGAGTCGCATTTTGCACTCACTTGCTGTGCGGCCAAGCAGCTTTCCCCCACTCGCTGCTACTTGGCTCAGTACCTCTGATGGCCCTGCCATTGTCTCCCCAGCTGTGGAATGTTGTGGCTGATTGGCTCGTTAAGAGTCTATTCAACTACTAGTCGAGTAGTAATGGCTATAGGCTACTCTTTGATCCTCACACAGGAGTCAGTAAAGCACGGACATGTATTCTCTCTCTCTCTCTCTCTCTCTCTCTCTCTCTCTCTCTCTCTCTCTCTCTCTCTCTCTCTCTCTCTCTCTCTCTCACACACACACACACACACACACACACACACACACACACACAAACGTAGTGCAGTGTTATGAAAACTGAGTTTGTTCAAGCAAAGAGATGTCAGGTGTCTGGGAGCAGCAAGTGATTTAGATGAATTTTCATGCTGGCTACACCATGTAAATTTGATATTTTTGAAAATATAATAATGGTAATAGGTAGTTTAAATGTATCAAAGCTGCTTCTTTTATTTCTCAGGAGCTTGCCCAGTGAAATCCTCAGTATTAATTGAACTCAGAGCGTATTTAAATTCAATCTGGGAAAGCATCAGTGTCATTTTAAGATTTATTTGGCTATTCAAAAATAGCAGATATACAAGCTCATAGTGCGGCACTATGAGCTTGTAGATCTGCTATTTTTGTAAATGTAAATAATTAAAGTAGCTTATCTTCATAAAACATTTTTTAAAGTGATATACTGTAGATAGCAGTGACTGAGATGTAGTGGAGTAGAAAGTTCTGGAAATTGGAAATACTCTAAAGTAAAACTACATCAAATCTGTACTTAGGTACAGTACTTGAGTAAATGTAATTAGTTACTTTACACCACTGTTCTATAAATGTAATTATTTAACCACCCACACACATTACCAGGTATTGTTTAACTTCAAATGTAATTATTCTACTTAAAATGGTTTATAATAATAATAATAATAATAATAATAATAATAATAATAATAATAATAATAATTATTATTATTATTATTATTATTACCCTTATTATTATTATTATTGTTACAAATTGCATTGTTTGTTTTCTGAGACAAGACAACAGATTGAAAAACAATGCTGTATAACTGAATGCGTGTGAGCGCGCATGTGCGTCCGCAACTGGTTCCTGCCCACCTCAAGTCACCATTTGACCAATCTTGCCCGGACACCAAAATGAGTTTGACACCCCTGCTATAGCCTATATTTGGAATAAATAAACTGTCTGGGTTTGATTTGAACACTATACTGCACCGGTAATGTTTGGATTTTAGCGGCTTACTGGACATATATGCTGTGTATAGCATATTTGGCTGGTCTGTGTGCCATGATACCCTGCAGGCTTACACAATAACACGACAGTCCACACATAACACAAGCAAACAACCAAGAACCATAATAGGATCTTTACAACAACATAAACACAAACAACACTTAATGTTGGTTATGCACACTTCATTAATATCTTATCTTATTACTCGTGTGCACACCTTCATTAAGTTGTGGCCTCAGAATACAGATTTTTTATCACAACCATTATTAAATTGTGGGCACAACATACAGTATATGACGTTCTCGCAAGTAAATAAAATCAAATAAAACTATAAATACAAAAAACAACATAATTTAACTTTTGCAGATCTGTTAATAAGACCTCCCATGTGAGGACCATATTTCTCAATGATGTCTGTTCTTTGGTCTTTCAGAAACTCTGTGCAAACAACAACTTAAGTCTAATCTGACAAAAAGGCTTTTGTGTTTGACTGAGTGGATCACAATCGAAGGACAAAAAACACTTCTGAATCAGATCTACACAGAGGTCTACATCACAAAGGGAAGCAGTGGTGAGGTCAATAAAGAACATGAGGTCAGACAGGTTGAAACAGCTTCCAGGAAACCAGCCGGTCCAGAAACATCAATCACATTTGAAAACATCTTTGAAGCATTACCTGGAGACCTTGAACCACCCAGAACAGTGATGACGAAGGGAGTGGCTGGCATTGGTAAATCAGTTCTAACCCAGAAGTACGCTCTGAACTGGGCAGAAGATAAAGCCAACCAGGATATCCACTTTGTGTTTCCATTCACTTTCCGAGAGCTAAATTTGGAGAAGAAGAACGCAGCTTGGAGGAGCTTGGAGGACCTTCTTCATCACTTTTTTTGTGAAACTACGAATTTAAAAATCTGTGTCTTTGACGAGCCCAACGTTGTGTTCATCTTTGATGGGCTAGATGAATGTCGGCCTCCTCTAGACTTCCAGAACACTGTGAAATGGACTGATCCCACAAAGCCAACCACAGTGGACGTGCTGCTGATAAACCTCATCAAGGGAAATATGCTTCCAAAAGTTAAAATCTGGATAACCACACGACCTGCAGCAGCCGACCAGATCCCTTCTGAGTATGTTGACAGATTTACAGAGGTGAGAGGGTTCAATGACCCCCAGAAGAAGGAGTACTTCTTCAAGCGATTCAGTGATGAGCAGCAGGCCGATAAAATCTACTCACACATCAAGACATCACGAAGCCTCCACATCATGTGCCACATGCCAGTCTTCTGTTGGATCACTGCTAAAGTTCTGGAAGAAATATTGAGCAAAGAGGAGAAAGGAGCACTACCAAAGACCCAGACTGCCATGTACATCCACTTCATGCTGGTTCAGTCCATACAGAAGAATGCCAAATATCAAGACATAGCTCAGAAACATCATGACAGGAATCCAGATGACGCCATTCTGTGTCTGGGGAAACTGGCTTTTGAACAGCTGAAGCAAGGCAACCTGAACTTCTATGAAGAAGACCTGACAGCGTCTGGCATTGATATCAAAGAGGCTGCAGTGTACTCAGAAGTATTCACACAGTTATTTGGAGAGGTGCGTGGAATGTACAAGGACAAGGTGTTCTGCTTTGTCCATCTGAGTGTTCAGGAGTTTCTGGCTGCCCTCCATGTCTTCATCACGTTCATCAACACTGGTGACAACCTACTCTCAACCTCCGTGTGGTCCAAGTTATTTGGAAGGATTTACAAATCCAAGATTTGTCACCTCTACCAAAGTGCTGTAGATGAGGCCTTACAGAGTTCAAATGGACATCTGGACTTGTTCCTTCGTTTCCTGCTGGGCCTTTCTTTGGAGAACAATCAGAATCTCTTAAAAAGACTGTTGAACAAGACAGGACATAGGTCACATTCAAATAAGAAAACAATCAAGTACATCAAGAAGAAGATCAGGAAGAATCCCTCTCCAGAGAAAAGCATCAATCTGTTCCACTGTCTGAATGAGCTAAATGATCATTCCCTAGAAGAGGAGATCCAACAGTATATGGAATCAGGTCGTGTCTTCGCAGATGAGCTCTCTCCTGCTCAGTGGTCAGCTCTGGTCTTCATTTTGCTGTCATCAGAAAATAAGCTGGATGTGTTTGACCTGAGACACTACTCTGCTTCAGAGGAGGCTCTTCTGTGGCTGCTGCCAGTAGTCAAAGACTCCAGTAGAGCTCTGTATGTGAACTTACTGATATATTTAATATATTGTCATCACATTCTTATGGAAAGAAATACATTAATTTAATGTATATTCTCACTATTGTTTCTTCAGGCTTTGTGAATGTAACCTCTCTGAGACATGCTGTGAGAAGTTATCATCATCAGTTCTCACCTCCAGCTCCTGTTTAATAGAACTGGATCTCAGTAACAATGATCTGCAGGATGCAGGAGTGCAAAGGCTCTCTGAAGGACTTGGGAGCCCGCATTGTACACTGGAGACCCTCAGGTAAGCCTGTTTAGATTCTGAAGTAAATAGACAAGGAGCTTAGACTAATTAATTGAATTAAATTAACCAATTTACCTTTTCAGTCTGTGCTGGTGGTGTTTGGGGAGCGGGGGGTGATTCTTATGGTCAGATCGAATGGATTTTGAAAGCAATCAATTTGTGCACATTGTAAACCCATGGCGCCTGATCCAAACAATGCAGCCCACTCCCTAAATAACAGAATCACCTGCGCTGCTATCACTGCGCCAGATTAAGAACAGCTGTGAGCTGGTCTTAACCCTTGCATTGTGTTAGAAAACTGCATCCACTTGTGGTGTTAGCGAGTCAAATTTGACCCGTGATTTAAATCAGCCCAAAATACAAAAAAAATAAGTATTTTCATTCATTTTTTTCTCCCACCTCATAGCTGACTTGTAATGCATTCATATATAAATATTATCTTGGGTTAGGGCTAGGGTTTCATCTTTCAAAATATCTCGTTTTCTATTATAAAAATGTTAAAATTCCCTCATTAAATTTCCTATAATGAAGGCAATAGATAATGATGTTATCTAGTTGAATAGAATAATTAAGAATAATAATTAGGACACGCTTCCAAAAAACATTATAAAAAATACTTGTTTTCATTTTTTAACTTTAAAAAATGTTAAAATTATTAAAAATAGTGACACTAGTGGTGTTAGGGTCCGAGATGACCCGTATACCATAGAAGGTAAAAAGTCATTTATTTTTCATAAACTCAAACGTTATTTTACTCCTGATAACAAATGCTAATTGAGGACAAGTCTCTCTCACTCTCAAACATGTAAACATTGAATATTGATAATTTGGGGGGGAATTGAGCCACACTTCTTTGCCGGGTCATTTCGGACCCTAACACCACAAGTGTCACTTCTTTTTTTTTTAGACGATCAGAATGAATTAAAATGATGATAAATAATTTTGTTGCGTTAAAATGGCTATTTCTAAGGATATCATGAAGCCTCGTTCCAATAAAGAAATGTAAAGGGTACTTTTTACCTATTTAAACTTTAAAACGGGTCAAAAAAGACCCTAACACAATGGAAGGGTTAACTTGAAGCACAAAGTAAGTAATAAAATTGTACATATACAATTTAAGCACAAAATCTGTGGGGAAAATAACATTGTGCCGTCATCCCGCCAGACCACACCTCATTTTAAAATCATTTGGTATTTAGAAAACGTGGGTGCAAGTCTGTGTGCGTCGGGTGGGAGATACCAAATATGCCTTGTGCTTGGCACAATGTGGCTTTGCACCATGCAGCGCCTGGTGGAAGATAGGTCCTTAAGGAGGGCAGAGGTCAGGTCAGGCAAGCTGTTGTGTATTACATCAACCTTATACAGATTGAGAAAATGTACCCACATTTTCAAACGCAGTGAAAACAGCCACTCTAGCACATCTGGCATTTTCACCATTTTGGGCAACATATTCTCACTCCCAAATAGTACTATAGTGACTTCATGGGAAAAGATGTGACCAAACTGCAAACAATTGACGTGATGGGGGCGGAGTCCCCTTCACGTCATTTGACATTGTCCTGATCACTTCCACATTTCTGGAATGCGAAGGGACGTTTTCAAACCCAAGACGTCTCTGCAAAAAAAGCAGTTAAAAAAAGTGTGCCGTCTAAGTGGACTTGAGCCATGAGAGTCACCACTGAGTGAGCTGTAAGGAGAGCGAGGCACCTTGCCGAAAGTTGGAAAGTTAATCATCACATTACCATTGGACAATAGTGTAGCAGTATAAAGATAATCATCACATTATCATTGGTCAATAGTGTAGCTGTATAAAGTTAATCATCACATTATCATTGGTCAATAGTGTAGCAGTATAATGAGAGTTTGTAGATGATGTTTGGTGTTGGTGAATAGATGTGTGAGTTGTAACACACAGAAGCAACGTTTACAATGTATTTTGCTGACAGACAGACATGCACATAAATTGATGGAATGTGAACAACATAATGATAAAATAATGATAAAATTGTTAAAATATAGGGTATACACTACTAATTTAAACATTTTAAAACTTTTATTCAAGGTTGCAAATCTGTATTTTCTTTAATGTGTATGATGTGAGGTGTACAGAAGAAATAAAATACAAACATATAATCACAAATCGTAATTAGAAAATTACTGTTTCTTCAGGCTGAGAGGCTGTAACCTTTCAGAGACATCCTGTGAGGAGTTGTCAAAAGTTTGCAGCTCCAGCTCCTCTAGTTTGAAGGAAATGGACCTCGGTAACAATGATCTGCAGGATTCCGGAGTGAAAAAGCTCTCTGAAGGACTTGGGAGTCCACACTGTACACTGGAGACACTCAGGTCAGTATTCCCAATCCTGTTCAACAGGTGACCCTTTCAATTCTTGAGTAAAGACACATGGCACTTACCTGAATTAATTCACTTATTTTTTGTCCTTCTGTGTTGGTGGTGATATTGTGGGTGTCTGTGAAGAGGGACGGGGCATCAAGAGTACAAATGTGTTCTTATTGGTCTGTCATTTCAATAGAAAATGCCAACAGGAAGAGCAAAGGCAATACGTACTACTTACTTACTACTACTTAAGTTTGAACCATTGATTCATTTAATATTTTCTTCAATAGCTCCTCATAATTCCAATCTCCTATTATTCCGACATCCCAATAGTCTGACAAACGTTAGGTTAGTGTGAGGTTAGGGATAGGGGTAGTTATGGTTGCGCTCGAAATTATTCAAACCCCACTGCAAATCTGGTTTAATGGCAAAATTCACAAACTGTCAACTGTATGAAATAAACAAATCAAACAAGAACCATGTAAATAGCTCAATACAACTAATATTATGAGTGGTTTCTCCAAATTCAACACAAAATGCCACTTTTGACGATTATTGCTGTGTCAGATTTATTCAAACCCTTCGTCATGGCAAGTGTCTTTAATTCTTTGTGGAGCACCCTTTTGCTATTATGACCTGCTGCAAACGTGATGCATAGCCAGGAACCAGCTTCTGGCAGCATTCCTGTGGCATTTTAGCCCATTCCTCATGTGTAGTTTCCTCCAGTTAAGTAAAATTCTTGCGTTAGTGTTCTGCAACCGCCAGTCACAACATTTGACCTTTATATGGACCCATCAGACAAACTGATCCAGTATCAGCCCTTAGCTGCACTTAGGTCTGTTTTTTATTATATAAGATCCAGATAAGCAGCATAATTGTATTGAAATAACCTGTGTGTGTGTGTGTGTGTGTGTGTGTGTGTGTGTGTGTGTGTGTGTGTGTGTGTGTGTGTGTGTGTGTGCGCGTGTGCGCGTGTGCGCGCACGTGCACATGCATGTGCGTGTGTCTCTGTGTGTGTGTGTGTGTGTGTGTGTGTGTGTGTGTGTGTGTGTGTGTGTGTGTGTGTGTGTGTGTGTGTGTGTGTGTGTGTGTGTGTGTGTTTGTGTAGGTTGTCAGGCTGTATGGTCACAGAGGAAGGCTGTTCTTATCTGGTTTCAGCTCTGAAATCCAACTCCCATCTAAAAGTGTTGGACTTAAACTACAATAATCTAGACTGGAGCTCCACTGGAGTGGAGCTACTGTCTACTCTACCACTGCAGACTCTCAGGTATGGAGAGACTTTCTGCCACCCAGTGCAAATAAACAGTGTATTAGTAATTGTTTGTGTCATCAAAGACACTATGCAGGCCTGACTTTGTCTCCCCCCACCCCCAGTGTCAACGATAGTGGAGAGAAGAGACTGAAACCAGGTGTGAGGAAGTGTAAGTGTTTATTCTGTTTTATTGATTAAATCAAAGCAGCACACATCCAGCTAAGCAGATGAACAGCTGCTATACACAGAAGCATGTGACATTCACTCATTAATATCTTACTGTGCATTAAGATGATAACCATAAATATAATGTGTTGACAACTATGCAGTATCTTACTTCCTATAGGTCTATAGGAAGTTTAAAAAAAAAAAACTTAACCCCCGAAGGCACATCGAATGTATGATGTACATGTTTTCTACGAGTATTATATCATTCACTGCCAAAGACATCTTTTGACATCTGTTGTGTGTTTTTAGTTTTTACACTACATGGCGCTCTTCACTAAGATATGAGTGACCATTTTATTCTCAGTCACACACAGATCCAGGAGATCACATAATCGCAAGATCTCCTCCACCATCTCCTCACTTCATTGTTAGCGTATTTGGGGGAACGGCTGTATCTTTCTTTCCTTGCTTTCGTCTGGGGGTTAGGGGACACTGGATAGCATTATTATTATTATTATTATTATTATTATGTATTGTATTAAGTTGTATTTGATAGTAAACTGGAGTTGTATTGTATGTTGTTCTCTCATCAGATGTGTGTGAACTCACACTGGATCCAAACACAGTAAACAGAAACCTCTCTCTGTCTGAAAGAGGTTTCAGGAAGGTGAAATATGATGGAGTGGATCATCAGTATCCTGATCATCCAGACAGATTTATGGACAGGGAACAGGTGATGTGTAGAGAGAGTCTGACTGGACACTGTTACTGGGAGGTAGAGTGGAGTGGCGATGTTTCTATAGCAGTGACATACAGAGGAATCAACAGACAGGGCGGTGACAGTAGGTTTGGATACAATGACAAGTCCTGGGTACTGGAATGTGATGGTATTAAGAACCAGTACACTGTGAGATTCAATGAGTTTAAAATGGTCCTCCCTGTCAGCCCCTCTTCTGACTCCGGTAGAGTATCAGTGTATGTACACCGTCGTGCTGGCATTGTGTCCTTCGACACAGTGTCCTCTGACACACTGACACACCTGTACACCTTCCAGACCACATTCTCTGAACCTCTCTATGCTGGATTCATGTGCTGGGGGGGCTCCTCAGTGTCTCTGTGTCAGATATAGGAGGAGGATTTGTGTGTGTGTGCGTGCGTGCACACTAAACTAGAATACTATGGATGGACTAGTGGAGAAGAGATCCAGTAGAACTAAGACAAGTCATTGTATGCAGGACTCAAGTAACTGTCCACCACTGCTTGTATGAATACTGTATTGAAACATGTTGATGTAGGAACTTTTGCTACAATAAAGTCCTTTTACATCTACGATTTTCCTCCTGGTTTCTGACTGCTCACATCTTTATCTGTTTGCTTTTAATGAGCATTATATTTACACTGCAGATATAGTTTATTTACACACATGACACGTTGTGAGCTTGTAGATCTGCTATTTTCACTAGTTTGAGTCACCGGTAAACACATCTCTCTTTTGGGTGTGGAGCTAGGGTAGCATAGAGTGGGCAAAGCATAATATAGCTATAGGACCAGTTTACTGCAGACAGAGGTAGGTGAAACTGGAGGAATACATTATAGTGATGGCAACATTAAATTAAATAGGCAAGAGACATGATTGAACAAAATAGACAGTGTATTGATCAAATTAAAATAAAACAAAACAATACAACGCTTCATTATAACTTTCAGCAAGGTATCGAAGTCCAACAGAGTCCTTATAAGCAGGTACAGTAGGTATTTGTCAATGGTCAAGGTATTGTCAATGGTCAGAGGGAAGTGGCAGTGTGAGGGCAGTGTAGTGTGTAATGTTACTTGAGGGGAAATGAATGTGTGGCTGCTGCTCTTTGGCCTACCCTCCTGGTAGGACAAACTTCAAAGTTGGGTTCGGGTTCGTTGGCTCGCCATCATGATCCTTTTTCTTATCAAGAAAAGAAACCTGGCCTGGATTCCTACAAAAGGCCAAATTAATATCAAATAAACAAAAACAGCAGATCTACAAGATCACTGATTAACTAAAAAACAGCTTATCTACAAGCATTGCATAACTTTCAAAATAACATTCCAACCAAAAACATCAAATTAGAACAAACATTTCAAATAACAAAAGAAATATTTGAACGGCATCACTCACCAATTCAATCAGATACATGCAGTCACAGCCAGCAGGTTGTGCCAGCAGTCAGTTTGGGTGAAAGTCTAAAAGCCACAATAAGTGTTTTTAGTCAATTGATCAAATGTAACAAGTTGGGAAATGGCAATGTATGGTGGAATATAGTACAGACCTGCAGCAGCTTTGGAGTGGTGTGCACCTCACTCTACTACTGCAGACTGACTCTGCTTTATAGGGTGTGGCTGTGATTGCAATGATTGGCAATTGCAAGCACTGGTGTGACTGACTGATTGATTGATTGATTGATTGAGTGAGACTGACTGTGTGTGTGACTGTGTGTGTGTCTCTGTCAGTGACACACAGACAGCAGTGACACAACTTTTGAAAACCTTTTGAAACCTGGGTTACATAAAAGCTATGGGAACCACTGTGTTAACGGACCAAAGCAACATGCCGTGTTTTGACTTTGCTGTGAGGTCAAACTCAAGGTCACTGGGGTCACCGACATGGGGTCACACATAATGTGACCGTGAGGAAATGAGGATTAAAATATGACCCACCCTCTGAGGAAGCATTAGGCCGGTGGTTATCATACTGTGTCATGTCAAGGACCCCCAAATGAATATGTATTTGACCACAGATGCCCATCTGTTCCAGATTTCTGAATTTTGAATTCTCAACCTTGAGAGCATCAAACATCAAAGACAAGTGTCCAGACAGGGATTTAAAACCACTGACCGCCACTGACCGCCACAGACCGCAACGGACCGCCACAGCCAGCCACTGACCGCCCCTGACTGCCACTGACCGCGACGACCGCCATGGACGGCCACAGCCAGCCACTGACCGCCACTGACCACCACTGACCACCACTGACCGCCACAGACCGCTACAGACTGCCACGGACCGCTACGGACCGCCCCAGCCAGCCACTGACCGCCCCAGCCAGCCACTGACTGCCACAAACCGCCACTGACCACCACGGACCGCCAAGGCCAGCCACTGACCTCCAAGGCCCGCCACGGACCGTAAAAGACCGCCCCAGACCACCACGGCAATCCTCCCAATTGCAGGCCACGAAGCAAGTTTCTGAACGTGGCCCAGACTCCAACGGAGTCCACCATCCACCCCCCCCCCACCCCCCGCCCCCCCTGAAGCTATATATATGTATGAAAATTCAAGGGCTGACTCTACACGTCCTCTGGACCCCCCTCTGCGCGTGGACACCACTTGTTTTCCCATCAGTCTTACGGATTACCCACACAGATTTTTTTTCCTTTGTTTTCGTTTTAGGGTCCTATCTTGCAGTTCAAGCATAATTCCACAGGGTGGCAGGGTGCCAGGCTAAGAGACAAAACTATTAGAAATGAACCGTGTACACCTCCCAGACTATGCTACGGGAAACAGCGTTTCTGATCATTTGATCTCCCGGGACGCTGTTTCTGGGTGGAGTCTCGCCAGATTCGTGCCGTACACCCCCCCGATGGACCCTCTCGAGGCTAGGCTAGCCTCAATCAATCAATCAATCAATCGAAGAAAACTATTAGAAATGTGCTCTGTGTATACAGCGTGTACACCTCCCAAACTATGCTATGGTAAATGGCGTTTACCATCATGTGACCTCCCGGAACGCTGTTTCTGGGCGGAGTCTCGCCAAATTCATGAAACAGTCACAACTCCAGTTCCTGGCATCGAAAACCTACAAAACTCCCTAGGGTAGACGGCCAACAGGGACAGGCTGAAATATATTAAGCCCCGCCCCCTCTGTGTTCCTATTGGCTGGGCTTCGAACAGCCATAATTCCAGTTCCCAGCATCGAAAACCTACGAAACTCCCTAGGTACACTTAGACGGCCAACAGGGACAGGCTGAAATGTATTAAGCCCCGCCCCCTCTGTGTTCCTATGGGCTGGCCTTTAAACAGCCATAACTCCAATTCCTAGCATTGAAAACCTATGAAAATTCCTAGATGCACTTAGACGGACAACAGAGACAGGCTGAAATCGTTTAAGCTATGTAGCCTAACTTTTCAGTTGATTGCCATACAGGCTTGTATCGTAGACAGAACGTTAAGGGTGTGACATTTAGGGTGTGACCTCCCGGAATGCTGTTTCTGGGTGGAGTCTCACCAAATGTGTGCAACGTCCCCCCCCCACCCCGATGGGCCTTGCCTAGTACAGCCTAGTCCAGCCTATTAAAGCCTATTACCGCCTAGTCCAGCCAATTACAGCCTAGTCCAGCCTATAACAGCCTAGTCCAGCCTATTAAAGCCTAGTCCATTATTATATGATATTATATTAGCCTAGTACAGCTTGGTAGAACTTAGTGCAGCTTTGCAGAGCCCAGTACAGCCTAATAGAGTCTAGTACAACCTAGTGTAGCCTAAAAGACCATAGCACAGCCTAATACAGCCTAATACATTCTAGTAAAGCCTAATAAAGTCTAGTAAAAACTAGCATAGTCTAGTACAGTCTAGTAAAGCCTATTCCAGCCATATCCATCCTAGTATAGCCTAGAACAGCCATCTAACTACCCCCCTCTCCTAGTCTATTCCCCCACTAGAATGAGACTAGGCTAGACTTGGGTGTACTAGGCTGTACGAGACAGTACTATACTATTTTTCATGTAAAACTATTGGAGGTGCACACAAACTCTTGTAAAAACTATTGCCTGTGTACACAGTGGTTAATCTCAAGTGTGAGGAGCTATAGGGGCTGACGAGAGCCTAGTTCAGCCTAATAGAGCCTAGTACAGCCTAGTACACCCTAGTCTAGCCTATTCCAGCCCGATCCAGCCTAGTATACGCTAGTACAGCCATCTAATAACTACCCCCCATCTCCTATTCCCCCACTAGGCTGGACTAGATTAGACTTGGGTGTACTAGGCTGTATTAGACTCTACTGGGCTCTATCCTAGGCTCTAGTAGGCCATACGATACAATACTGTACTATAGCCTAGAAACGTTCATGTACAACTATTGGTCGTGCACACAAACTCATGTAAAAACTATTGCCCATGTACACAGTGGTTAGTCTCAAGTGTGAGGAGCCACAAAGCTGACAAGAGCCTAGTCCAGCCTAATAGAGCCTAGTACAGCCTAGCACAGCCTAGTACACCCTGGTCTAGCCTATTCAAGCCCGATCCAGCCTAGTATAGCCTAATATAGCTATCTAACTAGCCCCCCCCTCCTAGACTATTCCCCCACTAGGCTGGACTAGGCTAGACTTGGGTGTACTAAACTATACTGGGATCTAATAGGCTGTACTACGCTGTAGTGGGCTGTGCTAGGCTGTACTAGGCTCTAGTAGGCCGTACGAGACAGTACTGTACTATAGCCTAGAAACGTTCATGTAAAACTACAGCGCTTGAACCATACGCCACGGAGTAGGACAACACCTGCACAGCAGATTCTAGGGTGCATTTCTCCTTTCCGACATGTCGCCTTTCCGACGTTGACGAACCCTATACCTAACCCTAACCCTAACCCTAACCGCACGCGGAAGCCACTAGTCGGAGTGGTGAGATGTCGGAATGGAGAGTGAACACCCAGATTCTATGCAGGCGTGCAGCTAAGCTAAGCTATCTAAGCTAAGCTATCTGTTTCACGGGATCTCCCGTCAAAGCACAAAAATAATCTGCACAGATTGTGCCCATCCACTGCTTCAGAGTGGAGGATTTAACGGACCTTGAAGGATTCATCGATCTCTACTACGATCTGCAAAACACCATGCAGGGTAACGGGGACCCCCCACCGGCCAGTTCAGCGTCAGGCGCCGCCACTAAGCAACAGTCTACCTCCAAAAAGAATAAAGTCAAGGCGAACCCATCGAATAAGAGGCAGAAGAGGGATCTATCACCAGACTCGGGGGAAGATGTTGAAGAAGTTGTGGAGATCGAGATCTCTTTATTGAGATCCATAAACACGAGACTGGGCAAATTGGATATATTGGTCGAGCTGCAACACGACCTCCGCGAATTAAGGAAAAGCTTGGAATTCAGCCAGGCTCAAATCGACGAACTCAGAAAGGAGAACAACGCACTGAAAGGTACTGTGACTACTATTCAGAATGAAATGAAGAATGCTGTGAAAGAGAACAGGCAGTTCAAGGAAACGTTGCTCGATATACAAAGCAGATCAATGCGTGAAAATATGATATTTTCCGGGCTCCCCGCCGAGAGTGTCAATGATAACCCAGAGCAGATTATACGGGATTTCATGTACGAGAAATTAAATCTGTCCCGGGAAACCGTGCAGGACATTTCTTTTGTGAGGGTACACAGACTGGGCAGGAAGGAGCCTGGTAAAAAGCGCCCCATCATTGCTCGCTTCGAGCACTTCAAACAGAAGGAGCTTGTGAGGTCCCAAGGCAAGGCTCTCAAGGGTACAAACCTCTGGATGAATGATCAATTTCCCACGGAGATTAATGAGAGGAGACGGAGGCTTACTCCCATCCTCAAGGAACATCGGAGCAAAGATCATAAAGTCACACTAGTGGTGGACAAGCTGTACATTGACGGTCAGCTGTTCAGAGATTCTGAGACCACTCCGTGGCTGTTCTGAACTTGTTTTGCTGTCTATGACAAAAGGAGACATTGTCACTAAATATGAATCTACGCTTGTCAAGGAAGGGCTTGCATATTGCCCATGTTAATGTCCACAGCCTAGTGAACAAAATGAAAGATTTATTTAATGTTGTCCAGGAAAATGATTTGCATGTGCTTGCAATTACCGAGACTCATCTTGATCAAACCATCACAGATGGACAAGTTGCTCTCAAAGGATACAATGTTATTAGGAGGGACAGGAACAGGAGAGGGGGAGGAGTTGCCCTATATGTACAGGAACACTTGTTGTTTAAGGTGAGGGAGGACCTATATGCAAATGAACTAGAGATCCTATGGATTGAAGTTCATCTCCCTTTTCAACAGCCAACATTAATTGGGTGTGTCTATAGGCCTCCAAGATCCAATAGTTTGTACATGAACAACATAATGGAAAGTATTGAATTGGCTCTGGGTGAAAGATTTGATTTTTATATGGTGGGAGACTATAACTTGGATTGGAAATGTACTAACTCTGATGGCAACAAGTCTAGGTTTTCTCAATTTACAGATAGCCGCAATTTATCACAAATGGTACAAGATATCACACGATCCTCTATTAACAAACATGGGCACAGAACAGAAAGTACAATTGACTTGATATTTTGTAATGTGCCTAAAAAATGCTCAAATGTTAGATCTACTGCTGTATCCTGGACAGATCATAACATTGTGAGTATTACAAAAAACACAAAAGTTCCAAAAAGACCACCCAGAGTCACTATAAAGCGTAGTTTTAAACATTTTAAAATAGAGGACTTTAGAAGAGATTTGGGCATTGTTCCATGGGATCTTGTGTATCTTGAAGATGATTTAGATGATGCTGTTGACTGTTTTACTAAACTGCTAACTGAGGTCATTGATCATCATGCCCCTGTAAGAAAAAGCACAATCAAAGCTAGACCATCACCCTGGATGGATCAACAGCTAAGAGAAGCAATGTCCCAAAGGGATGAGGCAAAAAAGAGTGCATCTAGATCAGTTTGCTTTCTGATTTCACGATCTATAGGAAATGCAGAAATTTTGTTGTCAAATTGAATCGACAGAAAAAGTCTTCATATTATAAAATAGCTTTCGAGAATTGTAAAAATAACTCAAAACAAATATGGAATACAGTGAATGGTTTATTGGGTAGATCAAATAATGCAATTCCTGTCAGTGTAGAAGTTGATGGAATGATTAAGTTGAAACCGATTGATATTGCCAACCACTATGCAGAACATTATGAACAAAAGGTAAACACTCTTAGGTCCAACATGCATGTCAATGCCTCAAATGAACTACTGGTGGGGAATATAGACAGACAGATAATGAATGGGAAAGAATGTAGTTTTGTTTTACCAGATATATCTTTAGAGGAAATCATGCACATATTGTCATCGCTTCCTGAGAATAAATCTCCAGGGTGTGACTTAATTGATAACAAACTGATCAAATACGCTGCTCAACATATTGCCAGACCTGTGAAGTATATATTTGATCTCTCATTGCAACATGGCAAGTTCCCGACTGAATGGAAACATGCAAAGATTTGCCCTATTCCTAAAGATGCTAAATTACCTTTCACTGCTTCGAATAGTCGACCAATCAGCTTACTTTCCTCTCTAAGTAAGATCTTAGAGAAGATAGTTAGTGATCAAATATGGAAATACATGGAAACAAACAATCTGTTAACCCATACCCAGCATGCGTACCGAAAGTATCATTCCACTGAAACTGTCTTAATAGACATGACTGATGCCTGGCTTAATGCTCTTGATCATGGTAAACTTGTATCCATCTTACTTCTAGATTTTACTGCAGCGTTTGACCTGATCGATAACACAATTTTAATTAAAAAATTAAGTCATTATGGTTTCAGTCAAACTTCTATCAACTGGATGAAATCCTATCTGTATGGCAGGAAGCAGTCCGTCTATGTCAACGGCTCATACTCCTCTCCACGCTTTACCAACTGCGGCATCCCGCAAGGGAGTTGTCTTGGGCCTCTGTTATATATCATATTCACAAACGATCTTCCATTAGTATTAGTCGACTAAAGTGCACATATGTTTGCTGACGACACTACCATCACTGCAGTGGCTCAGTCACAAACCCAATTACATGAATATTTGACAAATGATTTTAAACGTGTTGCAGAATGGATAGATAACAATAAACTGGTATTAAATACTAATAAAACTAAAAACATGGTTATATGTACAAATAGAAAGAGAAAGAGATTGGGGCCATGGAGCCTATCACATGGTGGGGTTCAAATTGGCAAGGTATCGGAGGTTAAGTTATTGGGAATTAAAATACAAAACAACCTCTCGTGGACAGCCCATATTACAGATATATCGAAAAAGGTGTTGAAATTATCGGGAATGGTGGGACGTATTGCAGGGCTTCTCCCTAGGGATACTTTAAAAATAATATCTCATAGCTTAATTTATAGTCACATTAATTACTGCTGTGCAGTCTGGGGCAATGCAGCTCTTGGAGACATTAAGAGACTGCAGATCACATTGAACAGGGCAGCAAGAATGGTCTTAAGATGTGGATATGAAATTGGTACGGTTGAACTGCAAAGCATAATGGGATGGCCCACAGTATCTGAATGTGTGAGACAGCAATCTTTTGCACTGATTACAAAGATTAATGTGTCTAACAAGCCAGTTAGTGTAAGGAATCGGTTGACATTAGTTTGTGACAGTCATCTGGTCAACACAAGATCAAGATGCAAAAACCACTATGTTATACCTAAAATAAAAACTATCATGGGAAGCAGATCTTTTATTTTTAGGGCGGTCAAAATATGGAACTCATTGCAATAATTTGGATGTTTGTTTAATGATTCGTGCTTTTTTTTCTTCTGTGTCTATTTTTATAGTAATAAATAGTTTTTACAATGGTATGCGGTCAGGTCTAGGCCTGGCTCAGGGAGGAGGACGCCCCTGCCATGCATAGTCCACCATGGGTATCCATGGTCATCCCTTAGGTGCAACAGGCCTAAGGCCTAGTAGTAGGTGTGTATGTGAGATGAGTTACATCTTTTTATTGTGTAACTCTGTATATTGGTACTGTTTTTACATTATGGTATGTTGCAATATGTTTATTGTAATTTTTATCAGAATTGTACACTGTACGTATGTAATGTACTGTATTTCTGCTTGCTGGACTCTTGGAAGATTAGCCTCGGCTAAGAGAGATCCAAATCAAATCAAATCAAAATCAAATCAAAACTATTAGTCGTGCACACAAACTAATGTAAAAACGTTTGCCCGTGTACACAGTGTTTTTTTTTCAAGTGTGAGGCCTAGTACACCCTAGTCTAGCCTCTTCCAGCCTGATCCAGCCTATTATAGCCTAGTACAGCAATCTAACTAGCCCCCGTCTCCTAGTTTATTCCCCCACTAGGCTGGACTAGCCTAGTCTAGGCTGTACTAGCCTCTACTGGGCTCTAACAGGCTGTACTAGGCTCTAGTAGGCTGTGCTATGCTGTACTAGGCTCTAGTAGGCCGTACGAGACAGTACTGTACTATATATATATAGTAGGCTATATATATATAGAACCTAGAAAGGTTCATGTAAAACTATTGTGCACACCAACTCATGTAAAAACTATTGCCCGTGTACACAGTGGTTAGTCACAAGTGTGAGGAGCCACAGGGCTGACAAGAGCCTAGTCCAGCCTAAAAGAGCCTAGTAAAGCCTAAAAGAGCCAAGTAAAGCCTAGCACAGCCTAGTACACCCTAGTCTAGCCTATTCCAGCCCGATCAGGCTTAGTATAGCATAGTACAGCCATCTACAGTAACTAGCCCCCGTCTCCTAGTCTATTACCCCAATATACTGGACTAGGCTAGTCTTGGGTGTACTAGGCTGTACTAGCCTCTACTGGGCTCTAATAGGCTGTAATAGGCTCTAGTAGGCTGTGTTAGGCTGTCCTAGGCTCTAGTAGGCTGTGTTAGGCTGTCCTAGGCTCTAGTAGGCTGTACGAGACAGTACTGTACTATGAGCCTAGAAACGTTAATGTAAAACTTTTGGTCGTGCACACAGACTCATGTAAAAACTATTGCCCTTGTACACAGTGGTTAGCTCAAGTGTGAGGAGCCACAGGGCGGACAAGAGTCTAGTCCAACCTAGCCTCGGAAACCCATGGCTTTTTTTTTGTTGCAAAAGAAAAAAGCCTGGGGGAAGATCCCAGGAACTGTGGTCTCGGAGCGGGAGTGAACCTTGTTACCTCCTAACCAATCAGAGTGCAGAGGGGCGTCGCTCCAAATTTGGTGACGTCAGTATTCTACAATGTTGCACAGACCAGGGGGGGAGGGGAGTAGGAGGGGGGCGGGGGGAGGGGAGGCGGGGACATAGATTGGTGAAGCAATCGGAGGACGCGCCTTGCTCCGGGCGCCTGGGTTTGGATCCGCCCTTCGAGACCATGGATTGCTCTCGTTCTCTCAGGCTAAGTCCAACCTAATAGAGCCTAGTACAGCCTAGCACAGCCTAGTACACCCTAGTCTAGCCTATTCCAGCCCGATCCAGCTTAGTATATAGCCTAGTACAGCCATCTAACTAGCCCCTGTCTCCTCTCTCTATTCCCCCACTAGAATGGACTATGCTAGACTTAGGTGTACTAGGCTGTACGAGACAGTACTATACTATTTTTCATGTAAAACTATTGGACGTGCACACAAACTCATGTAAACAGTGGTTAATCTCAAGTGTGAGGAGCTATAGGGGCTGACGAGAGCCTAGTTCAGCCTAAGAGAGCCTATTACAGCCTAGCACAGCCTAGTAGACCCTAGTCTAGCCTATTTCAGCCCGATCCAGCCTAGTATAGGCTAGTACAGCCATCTAATAACTACCCCCCGTCTCCTATTCCCCCACTAGGCTGGACTAGATTATACTTGGGTGTACTAGGCTGTACTAGACTCTACTGGGCTCTAATAAGCTGTCCTAGGCTCTAGTAGGCCATACAATACAATACTGTACTATAGCCTAGAAACGTTCATGTAAAACTATTGGTCGCGCACACAAACTCATGTAAAAACTATTGCCCCTGTACACAGTGGTTAGAGGCACTTGCTCTCTTGCTCTCAACGAAGGCGGTCGCACTTTTCTCTCCTCCTCTCTCTCCTCCCTACCTCTATCTCTCCACCTCACCTCTCTACACTGTATCCACGAACAACCTCGGGTGAAAACATGGATAACCTTATTAACTGGTCCTTAAGCGCCATAGACAAAATCTTCTCAACCCGGAAATCTGGACCGGAGGACCCCAACTGCCCCGATGGAACTCATCTAGCTGGATACATGGGGGACTCCGATTTCAAGTGGAGAGTTCTGTGTCTTGAGATCTTATCAGTGGAAGACATCGAAGATGTTTATAATTTCGCTCTTATGATAACAGGTTTTTTGCTGATTGGAGTGGGCATCGCACTTGTGTATCGAAAAATTGGCAAGACAGCTGCCCTGGACGGAGCTCCCAGGCTGCCGGTAATGATAGTAGAGCTCGGCAGAGCGCTGGCGACTCAGACGGGTGTGACCACTGAACTGAAACGCGACACGAACAACATGGACGAGAGAGTCCACAAGATGGACAACAAGCTGGACACCATCCTGGCATCTAACTTGGAGAGAGAGTCCAAGCTGGACATCAAGCTGGCATCGCTCTCTGAGAAAGAACACGTGTGGGAAAACATCAAGACATCGGTCTCGGACATGAAACGTGTCGTGGATGACATCTCAGCCAGAGGCCACATCATTGAAATCATCGCTGAGAGAGTCACCGATCTGCGCGGTGAGATGATCACAATCAGAAACAGGCTGGATGGGCCAGCATGAAAAAGTAGATAAATTGTCTGCTTTCTAAACGGAATATGGATGATTTGGATCGATTTGGACCCCCCCCCCCCCCCCCCTGGACTTTCCTCCAGTGGCTACAATGTGGAGAAGCCCCCCAATCCACTCACCCACCCACCCAAGCCCCCCCCCCCCCCCCCCTCACGGACACCTGTTGTTATGACTTTGGGTCGGAAACCCAATCAAGGACGTCTCCCACAGCTTCACAACTCGCTGTGTTATGGCTCTGCCACCAGCGAACGCTCTGACACCAGCGAACGAGATAACGGACTGGGTGAAAACACCAAGGACAAATTCCAGGCCTCCGCACATACTCACACACACACACATGTACTTTCATGAATTAACATATCCCCGCACACACTCGCCTTCGCACCTGCTCCTCCCCCCCCTGCTCCTCCCCCCTGGGCTCCTTTTTTTTCGCTCCCCTCACGCACTGCCCCCCCCTGAGGCAGGGCGTGAGAGTAGTGCTTTTTTGCCCATCCCATCCCCACCCCCCCCCAACCCCCCCGCCCCCCCCACAATATTCTTGCAAAGAGGGAACGGGCATCCCGCCCAAGATAGCGCCGCCCATGGCTGCTGTGGTGTTGGGGAGTGTTGTTTCTGTTGTAAATTGTGCTCCGCTGTACCAAGTCTAATTCCTAACATGTTCACATGTCATGGCAATAAAGTCTTCTGATTCTCAAGTGTGAGGAGCCACAGAGCTGACAAGAGCCTGGTCCAGCCTAATAGATTCTAGTACAGCCTAGCACAGCCTAGTACACCCTGGTCTAGCCTATTCAAGCCCGATCCAGCCTAGTATAGCCTAATACAGCCATCTAACTAGCCCCCCCCCCTCCTAGTCTATTCCCCACTAGGCTGGACTAGGCTAGACTTGGGTGTACTAAACTATACTGGGCTCTAATAGGCTGTAGTAGGCTGTGCTAGGCTGTACTAGGCTCTAGTAGGCCGTACTAATCAGTACTGTACTATGGCCTAGCAACGTACATGTAAAACTATTGGTCGCGCACACAAACTCTTGTATAAACTATTACCCGTGTACACAGTGGTTAGTCTCAAGTGTGAGGAGCCACAGGGCTGACAAGAGCCTAGTCCAGCCTAATAGAGCCTAGTACAGCCTAGCATAGCCTAGTACACCCTAGTCTAGCCTATTCCAGCCGATCCAGCCTATTGTAGCCTAGTACAGCCATCTAACTAGCCTCCGTCTCCTAGTCTATTCCCCCACTAGGCCGGACTAGGCTAGACTTGGGTGTACTGACCTCTACTGGGCTCTAATAGCTTTACTAGACTGTAGTAGGCTGTGCTAGGCTGTACTAGGCTCTAGTAGGCCGTACGAGACAGTACTGTACTATAGCCTAGAAACATTCATGTAAAGCTATTAGTTGTGCACACAAACTAATGTAAAAACTTTTGCCTGTGTACACAGTGGTTATTCTCAAGTGTGAGGAGCCACAGGGCTGACAGGAGCCTAGTCCAGCCTAATAGAGCCCAGTACAGCCTAGCACAGCCTAGTACACCCTAGTGTAGCCTATTCCAGCCTGATCCAGCCTAGTATAGCCTAGTACAGCAATCTAAATTGCCCCCGTCTGTCACAGTCTCTGTCTGTGTCTTTGTGTATGTCCTTGTGTGTGTGTGTGTGTGTGTGTGTGTGTGTGTGTGTGTGTGTGTGTGTGTGTGTGTGTGTGTGTGTGTGTGTGTGTGTGTGTGTGTGTGTGTGTGTGTGTGTGTGTCTTTAAGAGTGGGCGTGTGTTTTGGGTGTAGGCTTGGCTCCAGCTCCCAGCTTGGCACACCTGTTTCCAGTTCCCTCATCTCCCTCACCTGTCTGCCATCAGCTCATCAACTCCAGTCTATAAAGCCATGTTCTTCTCTCCACGCGATGCCAGATCGTTTCACAACCTCATGTGTGTGGTAACGCTTTTAGCCAGCTACTATACTCAGTCCTAGGTTTTCCTAGTGCCATAGTTAGTTACTCACCTGTATTTTGTACTCCTTGTGTCTCACTCCTTTCTCCTGTCTCTACAGTGACCTCCCTCACCTGACTCGCCTGCCTGCCTGCTGTGCCTGCCTGCTCCCAACCGACACCACCAACCTCCTCAATTCCTGCTTTGGTTCATTAAAAACCCTTGGACTTTGACCTTGTGTTCTGTTTGCTTTTGGGTCCGCCAGTTGAACTAATCGTGACAGAACGATCTGGCCAGAATGGACCCAGCAGACATAACCAGGGTGAAGGAGGCCCTTGTTCTTCAGGGACAACGCCTGGCGAACCATAAGCAGCTGCTGGAAAAACGTAACACTCAGTTGACACAGGTCTCCAGCCAGCTAACTGCCTTCACCAGTGCGCAGCAGCTGCCAGTTCAACCACTTGAAGTCGCCGCTCCTGAACCTCCCGCTGTTCGTGCTGCAGAGCCACGCATCCCTCCACCTGCCAAATATTCCGGGAATCCAAACACCTGTCGTGAGTTCTTTTTTTTTTTAACCATTGTGTTTATTTGGAATTTTCAACATGTTAGACAGGGGATCAACATCAGCTCATCATATCATATCATATCATTTCTTCACATCGTTCTTTTGGTGTACTCCCCTGGGGAGAAAACATCCTTTTAACGTGTCATTTTTTTACATTTTCTCCCTCCCCCCCACTCCCGTCAGTACAACACTTAACAAAATACAAGACAAAAAATAAAAGCAAAGGAAAGCGAACAAAAAAAAGCAGACATATATATATATACACCCACGTACATGTACACCCATACATATATCCATATACACCTACACATATTTATCCAACCAACAAGAATAGAAATAAAGTGAAAATTGAACACACATCAGAAAATAATGTTTGAAAGGTAATAGATGAGTAGTGATATTTAAATGATAATAAAAATGGTCAGAGTACAGGAAAAGTATGAAATAGAAAATAAAACGTAAAATAAAATAATAATAATAATAATAATAATAATTAAAAAAAAATAGAATAAAAAAAAAAAAAAGTCCCCCCCCCCCCTCTCTCTCTTCTTAAATTTCAGCTTCAAGGCCTAAGTACAGCCGGGCTGTAAACATCCTCCACATTAGACTCAGTCTTCCACATCATTTGCCTCAGTGAAGTCAATTAGTTTACGCCAGATTCCCTCAAAGTCCTCTGGTTTTTGCCTAAGATTATACATAATTCTTTCACTCGGGATGCATGAAGTTAGTTCTCTAAGCCACAAGGAGGTCGCTGGTGGGAATTCGTCCTTCCACCTGAGAGCTATACATTTATTGGCTGTTGCTAAGGCTATTTTTATAAGTCTTATGTTATTGTTTGTGCAGCCTGGCAGCAGTGAGGTGTCACCTAAAAGAACAAGCCTGGGCTCATGTGGAACGTTTGTTTGTACTATCCTGGACAGAGTCCCCAGAACTCCCTTCCAATATCTTGACAAATGAGTACAGGACCAGAACATGTGGACCAAAGAGCCCACTTCAACTTTACACCTTGGGCAATGTTGAGATCTGGCCTGATCTATTCTATGCATTCTCTCCGGGGTGAAGTAAACTCTATGAAGAAGGTTAAATTGCGTTAAAATATGCTTATTACTGAAAGAGACGTGCTGAACTTTCTCACATAGTTCAGCCCATTCCCTTCGATCAAAATAATAATCTAGGTCCGTTTCCCATTTATTCTTTACCATTAGCTCCTCCTTTTCTAAGAGGAGATTAACCCCAGTGTATATATGTGATACTAACCCTTTAATGGTATTCTTGTTGCACAATAGATTATCTAGAGGTAAAGTTTGAATGGTTTGAAGGTTTCCCCCTTGTTCTATTGAAATATAGTGTCTAACTTGTATGAATTTAAAAAAGTGTCTATTATCAAGGTCATATTTAGTTTTAAGGTCCTCAAAGGATGCCAGAACACCCTCCTTGTACATGTCGCCAAAAGTTTTGATACCCTTCCTGAACCATATTTGAGTGATTCCATCTCTTAAAGCACTTGGCAACAGGGGGTTGGCATGAAAGGGGGTGTGGTCGTAGATTGGTTGGATGTTGCCAGTCTTTTTACGCACTTCAAGCCATAGTTTATAGGTATGTTTTATATAGGGGTTCCCCGTTAGTGACTGTAGCTGTTTGAAAGAAAATACATATGGGACCGAAGCAAGAGGTATGGAGTCTAGGTCATGTTGTTCCATCTGTATCCAGGAAGGAGACTCTCTGCCAGGACCAAACTGCTCGTGCTTGGGCTGCCCAATAATATGATTGAAAGTTCGGGAGCTTTAAACCCCCCTCACAGGGTTGGCCCTGAAGTACTCTCAATTTTATTCTAGGTGGTTTTTTCTTCCAAATAAATCTAGAGATATACAAATTCAGGTGTTTGAAGAAAATCTTTGGTACACCTATGGGTAACATTTGGAATAAGTAAAGCAATCTGGGAAGTACGCTCATCTTAATGCAGTTGATTCGACCTATTAAAGATAGTGGAAGGTCCATCCACCTATTTAACTCATCCTCTATTTTTCTTAACAGTGGGGAATAGTTTAAAGAGAACACTTTGGTACTATTATTAGGTATCTGGAGACCCAGGTAAGTTAACTCAGAGTTCCATTGAAAAGGAATAATATTAGTTGGGATGTTCTTCCCCTCTGTGTTCAGTGGCATCACCACACTCTTTGTGAGATTGACCTTATATCCTGAAACTGCTCCATATTCAGACAGTGTTTCTAATAGTGCAGGAACTGAAGTCACGGGATCTGTAAGATAGAGTAAGACATCGTCCGCATATAAAGAAATTTTATGATTGGCCCCTCCTATTTGCAATCCTTTAATTAACGGGTGAGATCTAATTGCAACCGCTAGTGGTTCTATAACTAGCGCGAACAGTAAGGGGGAAAGTCTGCACCCCTGTCTGGTCGAGCGCGATAAGAGTATCTGAGGAGAGATGTCGTTATTTGTTTGGATTTGGGCCATTGGATGCCTATATAATAAATTCACCAATTTACAGTAAATAGGGCCAAAATTCATCCTTTTCATAACTTCAAAGAGGAAAGGCCACTCCACACGGTCAAAGGCTTTTTCCGCGTCCAGTGACACGCAAATAGTCGGGGAGTCATATGCTACAGAAGCATGTAGAATGTTGAAAAGCCTTCTTACGTTATCATATGAAGAGCGATTTGGAATAAACCCTGTTTGGTCCAGGTGAATTAAGTCAGGGACATGCTTTTCTAATCTTGTTGCTAATATTTTAGAGAGTATTTTATAATCTGTGGATAGAATTGAGATCGGTCTGTATGAGCTACATAGTTTAAGGTCTTTTCCTGATTTAGGTAGTACTGTTATTAGTGCCAATTCTAATGATTCTGGTAGTTTACCTATCTCCAAAGCGTGAGTGTACATTGAAAGCAGGGGGTTAATTAGTTTAGGTATAAATGCCTTAAAAACTCAACAGGGAAGCCATCTAGACCAGGGGACTTCCCTGGAGTCATTTTAAAGATGGCCGTTATTATTTCGTTTGCTGTTATACCTCCTTCTAAACTCTCCTTAGAAATTTCGTTTAGCTTATTTAGGTCCTATTTGTCAAAAAAGAGTTTTAGTTTTTCTGGAAATTTACCCTGTGATGTGTAGAGTTCTTCATAGTAGTTTTTAAAAGTATTATTTATTTCTTTTGGGTTAGTAATAATATTAGGACCCGATTTCAATATGTGTATCTCTCTACTTGCTTCCTCTCTGCGGATCTGCCATGCTAGGAGTTTTCCAGTCTTATCACCCTGTTCATAGAATCTATGATTTATCCTCCTTATAGCGTTTTCTGTTTTCTGAGTGGTTATTGTATTATATTCTAATTGTTTTCTTCTAAGTTTTAGCTGAGTTTCACTGTTTTGAGATATTAGATATTCAGTTTCCAATTGTTTAATTTCTCTTTCTAAGTTTTCTATTTTAGACCTATACTTTTTGCGTTTGTTTGAGGTGTAGGATATTATTTGGCCTCTGGTGTAGGCTTTTAGCGCTTGCCAAATGGCTTCCGGAGTGGCCGTATTGGTATTTGTTTCCAAAAAAATATCTAAGTGGTTATTAATAAATGTGATAAATTCGGCATCTTGGAGCAAGTAGGAGCTGAATCGCCACCTTTTAGGGGAGCCAGTAGACTCTATGGCTGGGATCTTCAGCATTAACCCTGAGTGGTCAGATATTGTTTTGGCCAAATATTCGCATGGAGGAATTGTGTGTACTTTGGAAAGAGGAACTAAGAACAGATCTATTCGCGAGAAACTATTGTGAACAGGGCTGAAAAAGGAGTACTCTCGCTTCAGAGGATTCTGGATACGCCAGATATCACATAGACCAAAATTTTGCATTTCTTTTTTTAATACCTTTGCCGCCTGGGTTGGATTTGCCTGCTTGTTTGAGGACCTGTCCCAAGATGGGGATAAGGCTAGGTTCATATCACCTCCTATGTAGGTCTCTTCTGGAGGGCTTGATAGGTTAAAAAAGAGATTAGTAAAGAATTGAGGGTCATCTATATTAGGTGCATATATGTTTACCAAGGTAATAGGTTGGGAGCCTATTAGGCCCTGAATGACCACGTAGCGACCTCCTGTGTCTTTAAAGGTTGAACATAACTTGAATGGAATTTTTTTACTAATTAGTATAGCCACGCCTCTTGCCCGGGAGGAGAAGGAAGAGTAGTACACTTGGTTATATCCCCCTTGTTTCAATTTGGGATGTTCCTCATCTGTTAGATGGGTCTCCTGTAGTAGAGCAATATCAATTTGGTGCTGGTTGAGATATTTAAAAATACGTTTCCTTTTAATATGGTGGTTAATGCCATTAACGTTGAGGGTCAGACATTTATAATGCATGGTTGTATTTACCATTATTTAGGATGGAATACTATGAGTCCAGTTAATTAGGCCGAGATTTGTCTGACTCTTTGGAGCCAACCTGCTGCAAGTGAAAGCCAAGAGAGATGAAATAAAACCTGCCTGAGAGAGAGGGAGAGGACATAAATTAAGAAAACCCCTTACAAAAAACAAAAATAAAAAATAAACGTTAAAAATAAAATTAAACCAGTAGTAATTGAACCCCCTTAACCATGACCTCTTCCCTAATGAGGTCTCCTTACCTACTCTATGATTGCCACACAATGGTGGCATTGTGAACATGAATGTTTTGCCCCTGGTCTAACCAAAAGCTAAAAGCGAGCCGAAAAAATAAAATAAAGTGTTGAGTGGACCCTACTACTTTATAGTGGTCAAGGCTAGTCTAAATTGATTAATCCTTCAAGCCCCTGAGTCAACTTCATTCGGGGTGCCCCAGAGAGCAGCCATGTCCACAGGCCCGAGCCGCACCAAGACATGTCGAGATGCGGCACGCACCTGCGGACCGGCAGATCCCATGTGGCCCCCGATGCATAATAAGATGTAAATAAAAGGTGTAGATGTCGGCTAGGGCCCCTAGGGGCCCCGCCCGGTGGAGCAAAGGACTCAGGGAGCTAGCTGCGCCAACCCACATCAAGCCTCGGTCCCCCCCAGCCACAGCCCGCGGCCCTTAAAAGAGTCGGTTAGGCCGTAGCTGGGTGGAGACCGAGCCCAGCGCGAGGCGGCGCCGTCAGCCCTAAATAGTTACATTCAAAAAACCAATACAGAAAAGCCATGAGCCAAATTCTATTATACCCATTGATCAATTCAGCTATTTATTTGTGTAGATCATAATCACTATATTTAAACCCGACAAACAAACCTCTAGAATTAAGTGCATAGAATAAATATTAATCAAAATGTCAGATGAATATTAACTAAATGAAATGCAAAAATAGAGATATCGGTCAAATATCAACATTAGGTACAATAATATTAATTTTAGAAACAAAAAGAAACCTTAGTATTTATCAAACCCTATAAAGAATAAGTCAAAAAAGAAAAAGAGAGAATAGAGAAAAAGAAGAAAAACAGTACCAAACCAAATCACCTGTAACCCTTTTAAACCAAAAGTGCATAAACACTGAGCAGATATCCTTATTCCGTTAGACATACACGAACATTTGTAAAAGAGAGAGAGAGAGGGAGAGAGAAAGAGAGAAAAAAAAAGAGATAGTAAATAGGCCATTTTGTAAATATTACTTAAGAATAAAATAGTACAACCACAAAAAAAAAACCTTGACAGTAGCCAGTATAACCGCCTTACTAAAAGAAAACAGCGGACACCATCTTAGTGGCCAAGGGTCCGTCTAATTTAATTCATTAACTGCTGATATATTAACGTTTTGCACCGGGTTTGTATTTCGCCGTCCACCGTGCTGCGCACCGCGGGCAGCCGGTTCCCTGGCCCACTCCAAGCCAAAGCGTGGCGAGGGCCCGCGGACCGGTCGCGTCCCGCGAGCGCCCAGGCGGGGCCCACAGTGCAAGACATCCCACATCAGAACCGTTTAACAGAGAAAAATTAAAAAGAGGGAAAATAAAGAGGGGAAATATAACCACGGATTACATACAAAAAGGAGGAATGAGGGCAATAACCGTAGCTGGTATGACCGGCATTACTGAAGGAGGATAGCGGACGCCATCATAATAGCCATGGGCCCGTCTAATTTCTGGGCAGCTAGTTAGCTTAGCCGCCCGCCATTCAGTCTAAACAAAGGTAGGGCCGTGTGGTGCTTGGACAGCTAGTTAGCCTAGCCGCCCGTTGGCCAGTTAGCCGGCCCAACAAGTGCAAAACCTCCCATGTCAAACAATTAAACCGAAGAGGAATTGAGGAGAGAGGAAATAAATAAAGAGAGAGAGTTTAACCACAAAATACGTACACAAAAAATAAAAATAAAACATTAACTATTATAAAGGAGAAATAAAAAAAAAGAAGAGAAAACAAAAAGAATACAACCACAAAATATGTACAATAAGGAGAAAAAACATTAACATTAGCTAGTGTAACAGGCGCTACTGAAAGAGCACAGCGGACGCCATCGAATTAGCCATGGGCCAGTGTAATTTCTAGGCAGTTAGTTAGCCTAGCTCCCTGCCGTACGGACCAAACAAAGGTGGGGCCGTGTAATATCTGGACAGCTAGTTAGCTTAGCCGCCCGTTGGCCAGCCCAAACAGCGGTGGGTTTAGCCTAGCATGAACCTAGCATGACCCCCCGATAGTTTTAGTCAATGTTTTGTCCAACAGAAAGTTAGTATCCTTTAAAATCAATAACAAATTGTATCCCATTCCTCCCACCCCCCACATATCCAAATGTAGTCTATGCTGTGAGTGATTATGTTCTGCTCAGTCTTATTTTAATTACCGTAGCCGTGTTGATCAGGGAGCGAATGTCTCCGGGTATTCTCTGCGTAAATACGCAGAGGCCGTCTCCACCGAGGTAAACGATTTGGTACCTTCTCCGGATCGCTCGTCGACCCGGAGAGTTGCTGGGAAAAGGAGCCCATATTTGATCCCGGCGTCTTTTAGCTGCCGCTTCAGGGGAGAAAAGGCCATTCTCCTCTGATGTACAGCAGCCGACATGTCGGGAAACACCATTATTTTAACGGTGCCGTAGAAGAGATCCCTCTTCTTACGGGAAGCCTCCAGGATCCTGGTCACGTCTCTGAGGCGTTGGAAGGTGATGATGAAGACCCCCGGGGTAGCCTGCTTCTTGGGGTGCCGTTGTTGCAGACGGAACGCCGTTTCTATCTCGATGGAGCCGGCTTCAAGCCCCAAGATGTCTGGGAGCCATTTCTCCAGGAAGCCCACGGCGTTGTTCTCCTCTTCTCCAACCGGAAAACCGACGGCTCTCAGGTTTCTTTTGCGTTGTTTATTCTCATATAGGTCCAATTTATCTCTAAGTTCAGTCAACTCTTTCTGGTGTTTCAGTTCCTGCTCAGCCAGAACCTGGCGCAGGTCGACCACGGTTGCCTCATATTCTGAGCATTTAGCTTCCACAGCAGTAACCCTCATGTTAGTTGCAGCCACAGCCTCAACCAGCTTTCCCACCGCGGTATCAACTTTAAGTATCTGGGTCTGGATAGAGGCTTGGATTGTTTCTGTGAACCTGGTCATCTCCGTGGTGAACCATGAGGGTGGTTCAGATGTTTGTAGCAAGTTGCTCTCCGCCATTGCTGGCTCTAGAAAGTCGCTCACGCCCCGAATCCTGGAGCTTTCGGAAAAAAGCCGGGATTTCTTCAGAGTCCAGAGCTCCCAAGAAGCTCTGGGCTCCGCCGCGGCCCCCTCCTTTGAAATTCTCTCCCGGGACTCCCGGCCACTGGTAACAGCGGATAGCTAGGGACCATGCCCCACGAAGGGGCACCCTCCTGGGGTGGCGGCGGGGCGGCGAGACGCCCCGAATCCTGGAGCTTTCGGAAAAAAGCCGGGATTTCTTCAGAGTCCAGAGCTCCCAAGAAGCTCTGGGCTCCGCCATGGCTCCCTCCTTTGAAATTCTCTCCCGGGAGTCTCGGCCACTTTTGCCAGCGGGTAGCTAGGGACCCTGCCCGAGAACGGGGCATGGTCCCGGGGCAGTGTGGGCGCCGCGAGGCGACCCTTTGTCCTGGATCTCCGCGTGGTACCTCCCCGTCCCCACCCCGGGGCCCTGGAGGCGCCCGGCTCGCCCTTGCCTCCCTCCTTTGAAAAAGTCTCTCGGTAGAGACGGCCACTCGCTCCAGAGGGTCCCTATGGAGCTCGGCCGCGGCGAGGCCCGGCACGAGGCTCCGTCCCGGGGCCGCTCGGGCGGGCCGAGCCGGGCGCCGGTGGTGGTGGCCATGGGTCCCTTTCCCCCTCCCCGATAGGGGGGAAAGAACCAGGAAATTGGAGGCCACGCTGGCCATCGGGTGTATGGGAAGAGAGAGGCCTCCGGTCGGGCACGGCCGGGTGGTCGTGCGCCCTGGAGCTCCTCCGCGAGCCTGGCAGAAGCTGGGCTTCTCCGTGGCCCCCTCCTTTGAAATTCTCTCCCGGGAGTCTCGGCAACTTATCCCAGAACGAGTGTATGGAACCGGCGTGCGGACGCCGAGGCTGGGGCCGACGGCGAGGCTCCGTCTCGGGGCCGCCCGGGCGGGCCGAGCCGGGCGCCGGTGGTGGTGGCCATGGGTCCCTTTCCCCCTCCCCGATTGGGGGGAAAGAACCAGGAAATTGGACGCCACAGTGGCCATCGGGTGTATGGGAAGAGAGAGGCCTCCGGTCGGGCACGGCCGGGCGGCCGTGCGCCCTGGAGCTCCTCCGCGAGCCCGGGAGAAGATGGGCTATTCCGTGGCCCCCTCCTTTGAAATTCTCTCCCGGGCAGACCGGCAACTCGTGCCAGCTCGAGTGTATGGAACCGGCGTGCGGGCGCCGAGGCCGGGCCGAGAGAGAGGCCTCGGGTCGGGCGCGCCGCCTCGGCCGGGCGCCCTGGAGGTCTCTCGAGCCCAGGAGGTCCTGGGCTCCGCCATGGCCCCCTCCTTTGAAATTCTCTCCCGGTAGTCTCGGCAACTTTTCCCAGAACGAGTTTATGGACCAGCGTGCGGACGCTGGGGACGGAACGCAGGCAGGCCGCCCCGCACGGCGGGCCTGCCGGGGGTCGCTAGGCACGGCGACCCCCGGGAACCGTGGTGGAACCACCACCGCGGGACCCACTGACCGACTGGCAAACGAAGCCCGCCTCTTGCAAGGGCCCCGCCGGCACCTCGTGTGCTTCGGCGGATGCTGCTTGCAGCCTGCGGGCCCGAACAGGCGCGGAGGAACCACGTGCGGAGAGGCCTCGGTGGCCTCTGCTCCGCACTCCTCCGCGGCCGACCCCGTCCTAGCGAGACCGAGACGCCCCGTCTGCCCTAGTTGTCCTGCCACGGACCGCCCGAGGGCCCCCGCTGTCGGCCTGGCCTCGAGCCCCCTCACCGGGGCTCGGCGAGGAGATCCGTATGCAGCGGGGGCGCGAAGGCGCGCTCCGGAGACTCCGTTTCTCAAACCCTGCCCGCGTCGCGTACTCCGGCGACCGACCAAACAGCTGCGTACCGGGCCGCGGACCGCCGATCCACCGTAACACGCTTTCGACCGGCTGGGTGGTAAAGGCGGACCGCGGTGACCGTCGCAGTGCACGCCTCCGGGAGAGAGCCGCCCGCCCCTCTCGCGGGGGGCCTCGGGCGGAAGCTCCGCGGACCGGCAACCCCACGGCGCGCTGCCTCAGCTGGGCGCGGCGCCGCGGCGGAACAGGAGGCCTACCTGGTTGATCCTGCCAGTAGCATATGCTTGTCTTAAAGGGCGCTGCAGACCTGTCTGAGTTGGGCGTGCAGGCGCTGCAGACCTGTCTGAGTTGGGCGTGCAGGCACTGCCAAGTGCCCACGCCGGGACAGTACCTTATATGGGTGTAGAACACATAGGTGGCGCACGCAGGAGTTGGGTAAACCAGAGCTCCCGATAGTACGCCCGCAAGGCAAGTTACCTTGCTGGGGTTGGGGGCGGGGGAACTTGACATGAACCTGCGAGCAGCTGCGTATCTATGTGAGTCGAGCCCGGCGCCCCGGCTGTCCTGCAACTCAGCAGTGGCTGCGCCTGGGTCAATCGAACGAGATTCCCACTGTCTTGCAACGGACCGCCCGAGGGCTCCCCGCGGACGGCCTCGCCGTCGGCGAGGAGATCCGTATGCCGTGGGGGCGCCAGAGGCCAAACGAACGAGATTCCCATTGTCCCCTACCTAGCGAAACCAGATAGCGAAGAGATAACCGTGGCTCAGACCACTAAAGAGACTGTTTACTACAGCTCCTGTCCTCATCCACCCTGACACTTCACGCCAGTTTGTCGTCGAAGTCGATGCCTCGGAGTCTGGAGTTGGGGCTGTCCTTTCCCAGCGATCTGCCAAGGACCAGAAGCTCCACCCATGTGCGTTCTTCTCCTGTCGTCTAGATTCTGCTGAGCGCAATTATGATGTGGGAAATCGGGAGCTGCTCGCTGTCAAATGCGCTCTAGAAGAATGGAGGCACTGGCTTGAGGGAGCGGAACACCCCGTCATCATCTGGACAGACCACAAGAACCTGACCTACATCCAGTCTGCCAAGCGCCTCAACTCCCGTCAGGCCCGGTGGGCTCTGTTCTTTGGACGGTTTCGCTTTACGTTGACCTACCGCCCAGGCTCCCGCAACATCAAGCCAGACGCCCTGTCTCGTCAGTTCACGTCTGAGGTTCGTACCAGTCCCGAGCCCATTCTTCCTCCGTCCTGTGTGGTGGCCGCTGTGACGTGGGAGATTGAGTCACTGGTTCGAGGCGCTCAGCAAGACCAACCAGACCCAGGTGATGGCCCTGATAACTGTCTTTTTGTGCCTGCCTCTGTCCGCTCTCAAGTCCTTCTCTGGGCGCACACGTCCCGGTTTGCCTGCCACCCAGGAGTTGGCCGCACCCTGTCCCTTCTCAAGCGGCACTTTTGGTGGCCTACCATGGATGCTGATACCCGTGCCTTTGTGTCCGCCTGTGCTGTGTGTGCCCGTGAGAAGTCCTCCAATCGGCCTCCTGCTGGTTTTCGTCATCCCTTGCCTGTGCCCAGTCGGCCCTGGTCCCATATTGCTCTGGACTTTGTTACTGGCCTCCCGCCGTCTCTAGGAAAATCTGTTATCCTTACCATAGTGGACAGGTTCTCTAAATCTGTACATTTTGTGTCTCTCCCCAAGTTACCCACAGCTCTGGAAACAGCCGACCTGTTGGTGCAACATGTGTTCCGGCTTCATGGCATCCCTGTGGACATCGTTTCGGACAGAGGCCCCCAGTTCACGTCACAGGTTTGGAAAGCTTTCTGTCGTGCCCTTGGGGCTTCTGTCAGTTTAACATCTGGTTATCACCCTCAGTCAAATGGACAATCGGAACGTGCAAATCAAGACTTAGAAGCTGCGCTCCGATGTGTTGCCGCCAAGAACCCCTCCTCCTGGAGCACCCATCTCGTGTGGGTTGAGTATGCCCACAACTCCTTGTCCTGTGCGGCCACGGGGGTGTCACCTTTCGAGGGGTCCTTAGGTTATGAACCACCATCGTTTCCCGCTGAGGAGGATAACATCTCCGTACTGTCTGTCCAGGCTCAAATGCGGCGCTGTCGCAAGGTATGGAAAGATGCTCGTGCCGCCCTTCTCAGCTCTGTGGACCGGAATCGACGGTACACTGATCGACACCGGACGCCTGCCCCTGTGTACCAGCCAGGGCAGCGGGTGTGGCTTTCCTCTAAAGATTTTCCCCTGAAGGTGGAATCCAAGAAGCTCTCACCCCGGTATGTTGGGCCGTATGAAGTAATCTCCATCATCAATCCTAATGTGGTTTAGCTCAAGCTGCCTCCTCGCTGGAGGATTCATCCCACCTTCCACGTCTCCCAGTTGAGGCCTGTTAAGACCTGCCCGCTGTCTCCTCCTGAGGCGCCCCCCCCCACCCCCCTGTGTCATTGATGACCACCCGGCCTACACGGTCCGGCGGTTGCTGGATGTGCGCCGCCAAGGTAGAGGTCTGCAGTACCTGGTGGACTGGGAGGGGTATGGTCCCGAGGAGCAATGCTGGGTGCCACGCCGCTTCATCCTGGACCCTTCCCTCATCTCAGCCTTTCACCGCAGGCACCCGGACAGGCCTGGTGGATCGCCTGGAGGCGTTCCTTGAGGGGGGGCACTGTCTCAGTCTCTGTCTGTGTCTTTGTGTATGTCCTTGTGTGTGTGTGTGTGTGTCTTTAAGAGTGGGCGTGTGTTTTGGGCGTAGGCTTGGCTCCAGCTCCCAGCTTGGCACACCTGTTTCCAGTTCCCTCATCTCCCTCACCTGTCTGCCATCAGCTCATCAACTCAAGTCTATAAAGCCATGTTCTTCTCTCCACGCGATGCCAGATCGTTTCACAACCTCATGTGTGTGGTAACGCTTTTAGCCAGCTACTATACTCAGTCCTAGGTTTTCCTAGCGCCTTAGTTAGTTACTCACCTGTATTTTGTACTCCTTGTGTCTCACTCCTTTCTCCTGTCTCTACAGTGACCTCCCTCACCTGACTCGCCTGCCTGCCTGCTGTGCCTGCCTGCTCCCAACCGACACCACCAACCTCCTCAATTCCTGCTTTGGTTCATTAAAAACTCTTGGACTTTGACCTTGTGTTGTGTTTGCTTTTGGGTCCGCCAGTTGAACTAATCGTGACACCGTCTCCTAATTTATTCCCCCACTAGGCTGGACTAGCCTAGACTAGGTTGGACTAGCCTAGACTAGACTCTACTAGCCTCTACTGGGCTCAAACAGGCTCTCCTGGGCTCTAGTAGGCTGTGTTAGGCTCTCCTAGGCTCTAGTAGGCCGTACGAGACAGTACTGTACTACAGTATAAGCCTAGAAACGTTAACCCTGCAAGGCCCGAATTAATTTTCACTTGCAAAAAAAAATGTTCAACCTTTCAGATGGTCTTGTACGAGTAATTTGGAGAGGAAAATGTAACGTTTTTTGAAAAAAAATGTTTTAGCAAGGTTTTATTAAAATGTTGTCGTATGACTACACAGGGGCCTCTAGATAGCAGAATTTCCAGAATTTCAGAATAATGTCAAATGTCTAAATGCTTCACTATAACAACTTAAGGGTTCATTTATATGCTTATGGTTCATTATCTGGCCTCAACACAGTATGTGCATTATGAAAAATCTTTATTCTCAGAACACTATACATTATGAATAATAACAATAAGCATTTTTTTAAAGAAGTGTACATGCGGGACCCATTCATTGGCATGAGGCCCATCTGAAGATACATTCCGATAACCTGGTCGATTTCTTTGGGACATGTGTTGACTAATGTTCCATTAGTTTGAAGGCTGTACAGGTTTGTGTATGTTGTCAGAGAGTCAATCATTTCTTCAGACACAAACTGGCGGAAATATTGGAGAGGTGAGAGCAGGTGAGTCACATCTTGGGTCAGGGGTGGGCCAGAAAAGTCTGTATTAGGACTGATGAAGGTTTTCTTCTGCCACTGATATTTGCGTTTGGCTGGTTGGGGTAGCTGAATGTCTGGTGGGCCGTCAGTGGTTTCACTGGGAGGCTGGTTTTCGTTCGACTCCATTCCATAGTCCTCCTCTTCCCCTGACTCTTCATCAGTTTCTGTGATGTCGATGTCCACATCACTCTCTCCATTGACCACCATCTCCATCACATCCCGTGGAGTAAAGCGAGCGTCTCCTCTCCTTGACGGTGCCATTCTGAAAAGAGAATAAAGAAATGCCGTTAGTACATTTGGTAGTGTTCACACATTTCACTATACAATACACAATCATACAATACAGTCTGGCCAAGCTATTGTGCGTGGCTTATCATCACAAAAAGAGAGTTGACGATGGTCGTTAGGTTGGAAACCCCTCACCCCCCCACATGAAAAAACGGTTTAGCTTCTTTGTTCGTACACACACAGAACAGTAAGAGTAAAAAATAAACTATAGCAGTTTTATTTTCATAGAGATATACAGATTGTATCATTTGGATCTGAGATGTAGTGCAGTAAAAGTAAAAGTACTGGAAATTGGAAATACTCAAGTAGAGTACAAATACCTCCAAATTGTACTTAAGTACAGTACTTAAGTAAATGTACTTAGTTACTTTACACCACTGGGTAATGTAAACATATAACTGTTTAAATGCATTGTGAAAAGAGACTGAATGCAAATAGATGCTCATCATTGAATTCTGCTCCCACAAAACCCCTGTGTAGCCGACCGACAACAATGATAAATCATGCTCTAATTTACATTTGGGGTATATCTTTCACTATAATGACATTTGTACAAGTTCTAGACATTCTAATGATCAGCAAAATAATTATTACAGGCACTTTACTTACGTTTTTGTGAGGAAAATCTTCAGTAGAAAGGCAGAGATTTTGCAGTCCCAGAGATTTTCAAGTACTGTGCCTAGAGCCTCCGTGGGGGGTATTTATATGTAAATATGCTGGCCAATGACATTGTAATACTGAACGATAGGCTCCAGTGAGTATGCTAATTTGAAGAAAGAGGAGGAAAACAACTTATTTAAACTATTTATTTTATAAAACATAAATGTGATCGTGCGATCACACAGGGCCTTGCAGGGTTAATGTAAAACTTTTGGTCGTGCACACAGACTCATGTAAAAACTATTGCCCGTGTACACAGTAGTTAGCTCAAGTGTGAGGAGCCACAGGGCTGACAAGAGCCTAGTCCAGCCTAATAGAGCCTAGTACAGCCTAGCACAGCCTAGTACACCCTGGTCTAGCCTATTCCAGCCCGATCCATTCTAGTATAGCCTAGTAAAGCCATCTAACTAGCCCCCGTCTCCTAGTGTATTCCCCCACTAGGCTGGACTCAGCTAGACTTGGGTGTACTAAACTCTACTGGGCTCTAATAGGCTGTATTAGGCTCTAGTAGGTTGTGCTAGGCTGTACTAGGCTCTAGTAGGCCGTACGAGACAGTACTGTACTTTAGCCTAGAAATGTTCAGTCTAGCCTATTGGTCCAGCTTTGTATAGCCTAGTAAAGCTATCTAACTAGCACCCGTCTCCTAGTCTATTACCCCAATATACTGGACTAGGCTAGTCTTGGGTGTACTAGGCTGTACTAGCCTCTACTGGGCTCTAATAAGCTGTACTAGGCTCTAGTAGGCTGTGCTAGGCTCCAGTAGGCTGTGCTAAGCTGTCCTAGGCTCTAGTAGGCCGTACGAGACAGTACTGTACTATAGCCTAGAAACGTTCACGTAAAACTATTGTTCGTGCATACAAACTAATGTAAAAACTATTGCCCGTGCACACAGTGGGTAGTCTCAAGTGTGAGGAGCCACAGGGCTGACAAGAGCCTAATACAGCCTAATAGAACCTATTATAGTCTAGCACAGGGGGTCGCGGGACACTGACGGTGGGGTTGCGAAATTATTTTGGGTCATTGAAAAAAATATTCAACATAATGGATGAAATACAATCTAAAAATGATTACAAATAGTACATTTTACCATTGTAATCTATATATACAATTTGAATCCTGCGCCATGTCGGTTGTCAGTATGTACGAACGTTGTATGTGGCCAGTGTGACGTAATCTGACATCACGCCAGTGTGACGTAATCTCACGACAGCATGACATCACGCATGACATCACATCCTACCTATAAATTCTAGGATGCCGTCAGATCGCACCAGTTCGACGGCTTCCATAGTGGGTTTTGGTCATTGGAGAGGTGATGCACGTCACCTCTTTCTGAAGTGGGTACTTTCAAAGCCTGCCGTGGATTTAGGAGAGCACAAAACTCTCTCTCACACTGTGAGGTGCCTGTAAGGTGGCACTGCAAAGTGAACGACGCGTCACGCTAGACGTTCGGGCCGCGTAGCGTCTTCTAGTACATTACAAATGCGCACCGAACGTGCAAGTTTATGTGCATAAATTGAAAAGTTTGGGAACCCATGGTCTGGCACAGTCTAGTACACCCCAGTGTAGCCTATTCCAGCCTGATCCATAATAACAGTTTGGACAGCACACTATTATTATTGCTGTTCAAGTTCTACACCCTTCAACAGCTCTGTCTGCACTGCTGGTCAAAGCCATGATTGCATAATTTTAACGCAGCTGTGTATTATAATTGCCACCCTTTGATCTGTTGCAGGCACTCTGCGAAGGAATGTCCAAACGATAAGCGATGGACATCGTTACGCAGGTCTCAACTTGAGAGCTTGTAAGAGTCAACGAGCACGGAGAATCAGCGACCGCAGTAAAAGCAGTAAATTTGTGCAATTTACATGCGCCGTCGAGCACAACATCTGTAACTAATCGCTCCAGATATTTTTTTATAAATCCGAAACTTCTCTCAATCCATATTGAGAGAAGTAGTAGTAAGTATTATGACACTGATAAAGCTCAAAGTTCAGCGAAAAGACTGCAAAGGTCGACCCTCGTTACATTTTTTGAAATTGTATTTTTCTTTGAGACTCTGGATTTAGACTAATGTGATGACGCTGATTCCAAATATGTTTCTGCATTTCACGTTATCTATAACAATTGCATATGCATTAATTGATGCAGTCGTGTTTTGTGCGATGAAATTGAAAAGTAGCTTGCCTGAGGTGAGAACCGGTGTACTGTAGAGAGAAGCCATTTGACCAACCAGACCTGAACTGGTGAAAAAGGAGTTCACACAGATGACACAGTTTCACGCAAATTGCTCAGAAATCCTGGGTTTAAATGTTTTTCAAACTGCTCAATATGGCGGAAAATCTAAAGGCGGAGCTTACTGGTCAAAGTGATAGATGTGTTCCTCATGAGTCAAGGCAAGTTTCATGGCTGTCGGCAGGGGTGCAATGCTCACTGGACGGCCTTGCACGGCGTGCAGGAACCTATTTGACCAGGAGCACACGGAGGCACACGCATAGATTTGAAACTACTTTAAATTCACACTTCAACAAAGTTTACAAAGGCTCCCGACTCCGCCAGGTACATTAACATAGGAATGAGCCTAGATGCATATCAATTGTCCATTGTGTGACCTGTATTGTAGGTGTTAAGCGACGTGCGCGCCACGTCATTAAAATACAGTGCAAGCACATCCCAAATGAGCATAGCAACACTGGCTGTCGGCCAAACGAGGCATGACTTTTACCTGTTTAAATTTTCAGAAAATTGCTATAGCGCCCCCCTTTGGCCAATTGGAGTAAGATTGGTTTCCGGTTGGTTTTCTATCTATATATATATATATTGCGTTGCAAGGCGTTGTGAGC